>NW_012098432.1:2456931-2497657 GCF_000951045.1 Mandrillus leucophaeus | reverse complement strand
AAGGAAGGAAGGAAGGAAGGAAGGAAGGAAGGAGGTTAAAGCTCAGATTTTACAATGACTACAAAATGAGAGAGCTGAAAGAATGAGTCTGTAGTTTTCTAAAAGGAAGACTCTACTCCTTAGTGAATAATTTTTCACTTAAGTAAAACCAAGAATTCTGTCCTTTTCCCTCTCCTCTCTGGGTAACACTTCTCTTCCTGTTCTACTGTCAAGATAAAAGCCTTTCCCCCTAACTATGATATGTTAAGGCTTTTAAGAAAGTGTAGACAAGAGAAGTCAATTATGGGTTTAAGCTTTGATAATATACTCCAAGTTTTCACAGACAACTGAGTGATTTCTTTCCTTTTCCACCTCACTTACTCTGTTTGGATGCAGCCTGCAGGAGAAAATTCACTTTTCAAGTAGTTGCACTTATAAAAAGACCTTGGGGAAAACCCCACATGCTCTGAGCCAGGTGCAGAGAGGCCACAGTGATTTCTTAATGACTGCAGCCTAGGGGTACAGGAACGGGGCCACCAATTCGACTTCAGATGAGCACCGCACTTTTGTGAGACTATGGAAATAGGAAGTCAGACACTATACCTGGGCCATTCAGCAACCTTGTATCTTCAGGAAAAGCTGCCAGACCTGCTGATCCTGGAAACAGCTTCAGGTGCTTCTATCACGAAGACTGGCCCAGCATGCCTACAGCAGTTGTCCAACCCGAAACATTTGCTCTGAGAGAAAAATAATATTTTTTCCAACACATAGGAAAGTACAATTGTCAACGTATTCATTTACCTGCTTTTTTAAAAAGGATCATCTAACCATAAAACAACCTACAAATAAATATTGTTCTTTCTTTGTAGTAAGGTGATTAGAAATGATTATTTCACACATATGCTAGATTTTATAGCCTATTAAATAAAACTTATATATGTCATATTCAACTTGATTTTCTCTCTTATTTTAATTTATAATTTGCTAAATATATTAGCATAATTGTATTGTCTGAAGGTAAAACAATCATCTGAAGAATGTCTTCGTGTTGTAGACCTGCGTGCATGGTGTTTCTGTTCTTCATATCAACTAACTGGATTGCTGCCACCTTGTTAGCCAGCTCTCAATCAAGCAAAGAAAGCTCATGAATTGAGAGATTGCTGCATATGGCAGACAGTACTGAGTAATCTTTAGGGAATACTTTCTGCCAATTTGGGGTTCTAAATCTGTTTTATGTTCACATTAGTGTCCTCAACTAAGAATAGAATTCCAGCTTCATTCAAGTCACAGTAAGGCTTGTTTTCCTATTGGAATTAGGATGTATTCCTGAAACTGCATGCATAGAACAGTAAACCAATCACTGTAGCATGAACTATCAGTCTGAAATGCCTAACAACAGTCATTTAGTCTGTAATAGGAAACAATTTTACTTTACATTTGAAAGTCTGACATTTAACTTATGATTCTGTCAATATACACTAAAGGCCACAGAAAAAGAGCTATGATGAATCTGCTATCAACCTAACTCTGGGCAGTTGTGTGTTTTGTTCTGTTGAGTTCCTGCATACGCATAACAATAATATTGCCTAGATTCAAAAGAAAGCATAGGGAAGTCCATTTCCTGAATAAAGTACACTAGCCCAGCAGGAAAATCATGTGAGAAAGGTTTGAATGCAAAGGTTATCAGTTTATTACAGCAACCCGAGAGCAGTGCTTGTAGTAAAGAAGCTTTTTAGTTCTTTATAACTTGTCCTTTAACAAATACTAATGTGCATTTTTCTGGGCAATGCAATATGCCACTTGCTAAAGAAGTCACAGGTAATTAATACATAGATTATTTTTCCAAGGAAATTAAGGTCTATTGAGATGGGTAAACAACTAAATACAAGAGAAGAAGCAATGAATTTCTCTTACCCCTCTAGTAAATTATATAGACACCTTAAGGTCAGGAACCAGATGATACCATCCCTCATCTCTCTTCATCACAGGTTGGGTTCCTCAGAATTAGACTGTAATATAAGGTTTGGATGCAGGTGGTTAATTTACTTAAGAAGCTATATGAGACAACACTGGTAGGGGAATGAGGAAATGAAGCATGTAAGGGAAGGAAGTCAATATTGGCAGTTTTAATTGGCAGGTTATTGTCAGGGCAACCTGCACATAATCCCACTGGAAATGCTGGAAGATAGCCTAGAATGCCTTCAGGGTTACCCATTCACTGAGTGCAGAGGACTGGCTCTTTATTCACCAATTTCCCTCTCATATTGGATGAGGGCTATTGCAATTGCAGCTGCACTAATTCCTAGATGTTTTCAACTTGTCCCAAGCATGGACCAAGCACTTTCTGTGCCCAGAAAAAGATCTGGGGTTTCCAGTGGGAAGCTGCAAACACATTAGTGGATTGTGAGTGGTAAAGGAATATCTGTGAGATGGCAACTTTATCTGTTCACTACCTTTGCTATAGCTCATAACATATTTTTAAACACATTGTGAGCATTATGAGGACAAAGTAAGGACAGGGTTTGGCTTTAGCTCACCCCAACTAGAGCCTTCCCTCGGATCACAAAACCCACACCACTACCTCACTGGTGTCATACCCATTAATAGTCATATAAAGAAAATGGCCAATCTATATCATTCTTTTGTGCTCCCGTAATGTTTAATCATGACGTTTACTTAAAGAATTTCAAAAACTGGCCTTAGAAGATCCAAAATTGATTTAAGGTTCCAGAGTGTCTCACCTTGGGAAAGAATGCTGAACAATTTATTCACAGCCTTGTTGCTGCTAACCAGACCACTGGGTGGCTCATTCTTCAAGAGAACCATCACAACCAGATACTGACTTGCATACCCTACTCTTCCTGTGCTTTGCCCAACCCAGCCTGCATATCTTACCCCTGATGTCAGTTCCCACATTTTGCCAGATATAAAAATCCCTACTAGCTCTTTTTAGGGAGCCAGCCAGAGAATCCTTGCACCTCTGCTGTCTCCCTTGCACTTGAGTACAAGCCACAAATAAAAGCCTTATCTGAGAAATCAGCTTGGCCCCATGTTAATTGCCATTACATGGGGAGTCTAAGAGCCTGTGGTCTGTAATGTTTAGATGATACCAAATTATCCAAGAGATATTGTAAGGTCTACCCTCTATTGCATTTTCTGTTTCTGCACAAATGAATAGAACATTTTCTCTCTAATTTCTACTTCTATTTATATATTACTTGTTATTTATGAATAAAATATCATAATGGCTTCCCAACTGGTTTCCCTGCCTCCAGACTGCACTTACTCTAATCCATCACATGTATTTTTATTGGATTATCATATTTTGTCTTTCTTTATTGAATATCTTCAGCAGTTCTTCCCTGTGCATAAGAGCATGCCAGGATTTCTCATATCTATAAAGGCTGCATTTTGCATTCTATAGAATACTTTTATTTATATTATTGTGTTTACTTCTCCTAACTATCTTGTGTATGTGAATTGTTACCTTATTTTTGAGATAATCCTTAAAAAGTTCATGATTTTTCTCCACAGAATTTAAGTGAATTCCTTTTGAATTTCCTTAAGACAAGAACTTGGAATTTGAGCCCAATAGTATTGTTATCTTCCACTTGCACCCCATTTTTTCATTCTTCGTTTTTCTGCCCTGCTGTGTTCCTAACAAAGCTTCCTCACAGTTCTTGCTTGCAATTGGTCTAGAAGGCACTAGCAAGAGATCAGCATGTTTCATAGGTTTGTAAACACAGAAAATCACTGGAAGCTATGCATCATTTCAGTAGTGAATCTTCTCATGCATCAGTTTGGTACCTCATTATGTGGAGGGTAAATAAAATAAATCTTCTATATTAAACAGACACACATACAAACATATACACAGTGCCAACTAATATATAAAATTAGCCTCTATCTCAATAGGTCTCTATCTCAAAATGAAAACGATATTTTATCATGAGGTGAAAGACCATATTAACTTGCCAAGGAAGGGAGCAAGCATTTGTCTGTTTTACTGCTCTTATCTGACAACCATCTCCAGCCTGTCACAGAATTTGGAAAACCCCACAGTTAAGTTGGGAATTAAAGTATTTCTTTGACAAGAGCACTGCTATGAGTGCCATCTCCCTAGGGGCTTGGGGTGGGATGACTGTCTTTTGACCTTAATTTTGGTGAGAGTCATTTCAAAGAGATAACTCAACTAGGTTGATTGTATTCCCAGCAGTCTAGTGACATACTGGATAAGGGTCAGACTTGCAAGTGAGAATTTTAAAGGGCAAAAGGCTGTAGCTAACCTACCTGCTGTGCAGCTAAATGAAAAGCAGGGTATAATTGAAAATAACTGCACTCCTACTGATGGTAGATCAAATGGGGCACATGTACTTTGTGCATAGGAGAAATTTGGTCAGAGTTGGTTTAGATCCTGCAAAGAGGTTCAAAAGAAGGGACAAATGGACTTCAGCTGAAAGAGGTGAGAAGAGTATTGCCAAACGCCCAGGAGATGTGAAAGCAATCTTGATTGATGGGCTAGTGGAAATACATTTGTATATGGCAGGGGATGTAGAGACCAGAAATCCTCATGATGAAGGAATTTTCTAAGGAACCCACAAAAATATATCTAAAAAAGAGTCAGCCTTAAACCTCTGCCACATCCAGAGGAAACCAATGCCATATTGGTTCAGGTAAGTTACACATAGAGAACACATTCATTTGTCTACTGCAGGCAGTCATTCCAAAAAAAAGAGATTCTTTCTTTCTTTCTTTCTTTCTTTCTTTCTTTCTTTCTTTCTTTCTTTCTTTCTTTCTTTCTTTCTTTCCTTCCTTCCTTCCTTCCTTCCTTCCTTCCTTCCTTCCTTCCTTCTGTTAGTTATCTTTATATTTAAGAGTTTTTATACATTAAATATGTTAAGCATTGGCATATTTTATATGTTCCAAATATGAAATCCTGGGCTTTACAGACAAGAACCTGGGTGACAAATAGGACTCAAACTATTAGTGGTGAAATAACCAATATTGGGAGAGAACTCTTCAAAAAACAGGTTTTACCATATAATGGGCCCTTTTAAGGACTCTATACCATAAAAGCAACCAATTACATTGTTCATAGTTGGAAATTTTTTTAATTCATCCAACCAATATTCATTGAGTAGCCACTATGTTCTAGCTACTGTTTCATTTATTATTTTTATTTTTTATTTCCACAGGGTTTTGGGGAGCAGGTGGTGTTTGGTTACATGAATAAGTTATCTACTGGTGATTTCTAAGATGTTGGTGCACCTGTCACTTGAGCAGCATACACTGTACCCAATTTGTAGTCTTTTATCTCTCACTCACCACCCAGCCTTTCCCCAGAGTCCCTAAAGTCCATTGTATGATCCTTATGCCTTTGCATCCTCACAGTCTAACTCCCACTTATGAGTGAGAACATACAATATTTGGTTTTTCATTTCTGAGTTACTTCACTTAGAATAATGATCTCCAACTCCACCTAGATTGCTGTGAATGCCATTATTTTGTTCCTTTTTATGGCTAAGTAGTATTTCATGGTGTATATCTATCTATATCTATCTATATCTATATATCACCATTTAGTTTTCCACTTATTGATTGATGGGTATTTAGGCTGGTTCCATACTTTCACAATTGCAAAATGTACCGCTACAAACATGTGTGTACAAGTATCTTTTGTGTATAATGACTTTTTTTCCTCTGGGTAGATATCCAGTAGTGAGATTGCTAGATCAAATGGTAGTTCTACTTTTAGTTCTTCAAGGAATCTCCACATTGTTAACCTTTAACCACAGTGGTTGTACTAGTTTACATTCTCACCAACAGTGTAAAAGTATTACCTTTACACCACATCCCCACCAACATCTATTATTTTCTTATTATGGCCATTCCTGGAGGAGTGAGACAGTATCACATTGTGGTTTTGATTTGCATTTCCCTAATCATTAGTGATGTTGAGAATTTTTTCATACGTTTGTTGGCTATTTGTATATCTTCTTTTGAGAATTGTCTATTCAAGTCCCTAGCCCACTTTTTGATGAGATTGTTTGTTTTTTTCTTCTTAGTTTATTTGAGTTCCTTGTAGATTCTGGATATTCGTCCTTCATCAGATGTATAGAACGTGAAGATTTTCTCCCACTCTGTGGGCTGTCTGTTTACTCTATTGATTGTTTCTTTTGCTGTGCAGAAACATTTTAGTTTGATTAAGTCCCATCTATTTATCTTTGTTTTTGTTTCATTTGCTTTGGGGTTCTTGGTCATGAAGTCTTTGCCTAAGCCAATGTCTAGAAAAGTTTTTCTGATGTTATCTTCCAGAATTTTTATAATTTCAGGTCTTAGATTTAAGTCTTTGATCTATCTTGAGTTGGTTTTTGTAAGGTGAGTGATGAGGATAGTTTCATTCTTCTAAATATGGCCTGCCAATTATCCTAGCACTGTTTGTTGAATAGAGTGTCCTTTCCTCATTTTATATTTTTGTTTGTTTTGCTGAAGAACAGTTTTCTGTAAGTATTTGGCCTTATTTCTGCATTCTCTATTCTGTTCCATTAGTCTATTTGCCTGTTTATATACTAGTGTCATGCTGTTTTGGTGAATAGAGCTTATAGTATAGTTTGAAGTCAGGTAATGCCTCCAGATTGATTATTTTTGCTTAGTCTTGCTTTGGCTATGCAGGCCGTTTTTTGGTTCCATATAAATTTTACAGTTTTTTCTACTTCTGTAAAGAATGATAATGGTATTTTGATGGGAATTGCATTGACTTTGTTGATTTCTTTTGGCCGTATGGTGATTTTCAAAATATTGATTCTATCCATCCATGAGCATAAGATCTGTTTCCATTTGTTTGTGTTGTCTGTAATTTATTTCAGTAGTGTTTTTTAGTTTTCCTCGTAAAAAATCTTTCACCTCTTTGGTTAGGTATACTCTTAAGTATTATGTATATTTTTTTGCAGCTATTGTAACAAAAGTTTGAATTCTTGATTTGATTCTCAGCTTGGTCACTGTTGGTGTATAGCAGAGCTACTGACTTATATACATTAATTATTCTATCCTGAAACATTGCTGAATTCATTGATCAGTTTTAGGAGCTTTTAAGGGGATTCTTTAGGGTTTTCTAGGTATGTGAGCTTATCACCAGCAAACAGTGACAGTTTGGCTTCCTCTTTACAGAGGAGTTCCAGCAGTCTGATGAATAGAAATAGTGAGAGTGGGCATCCTCATCTTGTTTCAGTTCTCAGGGGAGATGCTTTCAACTTTTTCCCATTCAGTACTATGTTGGTTGTGGGTTTGTCAGAGATGGCTTTTATTACATTAAGTTATGTTCCTTCTATACTGATTTTGCAGAGGGTTTTATCATAAAGGGATGCTGGATTTTGTCAAATGATTTCTCTGTGTCTATTGTAATAATCATGTCATTTTTGCAAGGTTTAGAGGCTTTATTATTGTTGTTGTTATAATACACTATACAGAATAATTACAAACCCAATGTTCTTTTTTGATGAGAATAGCTTGGAAGAAATTTTATTTCCTAAGAGTGACCCCAAAGTATCAGAGATCAAGTTCGAGTGACCAGTTTGAAGACATTTATGCCCTTATGTCCATGAAACACACACACATTTGACATCAATAGATTGAGAGTAATGACACACTGTGTATTGAAATAAATTTCCTAAATATATTTGATCTCTAAGCAAGAAAAAGAAACTAGACTGAAATATTGTGCTTCCTGACACTATATTGGATTTCACATAAAAATGAAATGAAATACCTTTTAAAGTTTCTTTCTTTTTAAAACTATTTCAAGAGTAAGAAAATCTCATTTCTCATTTTGTAGACAGTATCCCTTCCCCCCCGCCACCACCCCCACAATTTATATGGTAAAATCTTAATTCCCAAGATGATAGTATTAGTAGGTAGGTGTTTGGGAAGTAATGTAGGTCATGAGGGTAGAAATCTCATGAATGGAATTAGTACCCTTATAAAGAGAGATGCGAGAGAGCTCTCTGGTCTTATTTTTCCATCATGTGAAACTGTAAAGATAAATCTATAGTTTAAATCCTGGAAGTGGGTCCTCACCAGAATCCAACCATGCTGGCACCCTAATCTCTGACATCCAGCCTCCAAAACTATGAGAAATAAATTTCTGCTGTTTTTAAGCCATGTAGTCTATAGTATTTTGTTATAACACCCATATTGACTAAGATACTCATTAAATTAATGGAATTAATTTAAATCTATATACCAGATGATGGCGTATTTTTATTTGACCATTAACATTTAAACTATAGAGAAAAATGATACAACACTATTGAAGATAAATTTGGTTTCGGAATGTTAAAGCAAACTCTCTTCTAATTGATTCAGGTTTAGCAAAATAACTCATAATATATGCAAACCAATAAATCAAAACTTTAATCATATGATGCCTTCAAACAAGGGCTGAAAACCTCTGACATTAAGCACCAAATTTTAAGGGTCAAGACAAAACCAAAATGAATGAATGAATGAATGCCCTGGGCAAATATGGTGGGCAGTGAGAGGGGAAACCTAGAGAATATACTTTCCTAAGGACAATGTATAACTTATCACTTATATGTAGAGAAAGCTTCTCTAAATAAAACTGTATAAAGAAAGTTAAAACAAAGCAAAAATTAAGAAAGAATAATCATTGATTAAAATTGCACATAAAGGAACAGAATAAAAAAATAAGAAATACTGCTATAATGAATCATGGTTTAAATATTCACTTACAGGCAGGTGCGGCACTTTATGCAATTCTAATAAATTTTCCCAAGCCAGAATTTTGTACATTATAGAAAAAATCCAAATACATTGTACCCTGCCCACATGATTTAAGAAACTTTCTTGACACCAGTAAAAGTATGATAAAACCACCATTTTCATTTTCCTGCCCTCATAATCATTTCTATCTATTACATTTTCCTGGATAGGTTTTGCAGTCAGTCTTAAATATGTTACTGTCCTTGACTTTATCAGTGCCTGCTTACTATTGTAATTTTTGTCTCTTTTGGATATGTAATCTGTAGATATTCCTTCCAAATATTCTTTTTAAATATAGCCATAATAGAAGAAACAATACACAAGAGAACGCTATGAGAGCTCATTATGAAACAAACTGAGGCATATTCAAATACACAAGAAAGAGCAGATGAGATATGAGAATTCACCTGATCATAACTTGTTTTTGTCACTAACAAGATATTTGTCACATGACTGCACTATCTGTTATGAATTAGAATAATAAAAGAGATACGCCATATGGTGAGAAGTAATTCTCCTTATGGTAAACTATTCCCATCATCTTCTAATGACAAGGAGAATATCATTAAGGATGAATTGCCTGGGTCACTTTCTAAAAGATTTCAATATTGAGTAGACTGAGTTAAGAAAAATCAAGGTTCTTCTACCAACCTCTTGTTTGAATTAGTGTACTAGTATCCTAAAGTTTCTTATGCTCCTCTCTTGAAATTATTTTTCAAATTATGAGAGTGATTTTATAAAAACACAGATTTTAAAAATTTACTATAATTGATAAGTTATACACACACACATATGTATATATGTATTTATGGCATGCAATATGATGTTTTGATATGTAGGTGTTGTGGAATAACAAAGTCAAGTGTACTAGGCCATTCTGGCATTTCTATAAAGAAACATCTGAGACCGGGTAATTTATAAAGAAAAGAGGTTTAATTGGGTCACAGTTCTTCAGGCTGTACAGAGAACATGGTTACAGCATATGCTTGGCTTCTGGGGAGACCTCAGGAAACTTATAATTATGGCAGAAGGCAAGGAAGAGCAGGCACATCACATGGCCAGATGTGGAACAAGAGACAGAGGGGGTGATGTCACACATTTTTAAACGACCAGATCTCAGGAGAACTTAGTCACTGTCACAAGAACAGCACCAAGTAGATTGTGCTAAGCCATTCATGAGAAAGCTGCCCCCATGATTCCATCACCTCTCACCAGGCCCCACCTCCAACATTGGGGATTACAATTTAAGATGAGATTTGTATGGGGACACAGATCCAAGCCATATCATCAAACTATTTAACATATGCATTATCTCATACATTTACTATTTTCTTCTATGTGCTGAGAATACTTAAAATATATTCTGTTAGCAATTTTCAATTATGAAATATATTGTTATTATTTATTGTTACTATAATGTATAAAGCACAGATTTTCATATGGCCCTCCTTTGCTAAAATAGCTTCAGTGGTTCTCATTATTTCTAGGAAACAAAACTCTTACATTTAAAAAAATGTAAAGGACAAATTTCTTAGTATGAACAGAAGACCTGCCCAGTCTATTTCTTGTTCAAATCTTTAACCTCATGAGACACCATGCCCTGGGGTTCATTCCATCCCAGACACAGTGTCAACTTTCAGGGCCCCCTACTGAGCTCAATTGCTCCTATGCCACAGAGCTTTGCAAATTGAATTTCCCCTCTCTTGAAATCTTTTGCCTTCTTGTATTATTTAGCCTGTGCCTAATCCTCCTTGTATTTATGTTGGTCTTTGCCAAAAGAATGTTTTCTTGGATAAAATCCTCAGTTAAAATCAGCCTATCATACAATCCCTTAGCAATATTCGTGTCTTTCTCAGAGCCCTATCATAGTTTCAATTTTAAAATATAAGTATTTTTACTTAATGTTTATCTCCTGACTTGCCCAAGAGCTCCACAAATACAGAGAGGGAAGAAATCTGTATTTCTTCAACATTGTATCACAACTACTCAACTGTCTAAAAATAAAAATTCAAAGGAAAATGATATTAACTAAAAGTTCAAAAGTGTTTGAGGACTATTTGGAGTAGGGACAAGTTGACATATGTAACTATGATATGTGTTTTATGCCTTCAGCTGAGCCTACTAAATTGTTCTGAAACCAAGACTTATGCACATGAAAGATCAATTAACCATTAATGAGTAAATAGCACAGTAATAACACAGAGAAGGTTTTTCTTTAAGTTAAAACTGTTAATATGTATGAGCTCACTTTAGAATAGTCAATAGACAAACATCTAAAGTTTAGAGACACTTGTTTTTCCAAGATCATACAGCATTATGAAAGTAATTGAAGAACAGCAAAACAAAACAAATATGCTGTATGACACCAAAACTAGATTTATAGTGTTCCTGAAAAAGATATTGGAAACTAAAAACATAATATATTAGTTTGTTTTCACACTGCTTTAAACATACTACCTGAGACTGGGTAATTTATAAACAAAAGAGATTTAATTGATTCACAGTTCCACATGGCTGGGGAGGTCTCAAGAAACTTACAATCACGGAAAAAGGGGAAGCAAGGTATGTCTTACATGGTGGGAGGAGAGAGAGCGCACAGGGGAAACTGCCACTTTTAAACTATCAGACCTGGTGAGAACTCTCTCACTATCATGCGAACAGCATGGGGAAAACCTTCCCCATGAACCAATCGCTTCCAACCAAGTCCCTCCCTCAACACATGGAAATTTCAATTCAAGATAAAATTTGGGTGGGGGCAGAGAACCAAACCATATCCCATAGGTCGGCTTGTTTATCAAAGTGTTCCCTACATCTGGCACACAGTCAATTTAATTTTTTTTTAATTTAATTGTGTTTATTTTGAGGGTTCCGAGGACTTTAAGTGAGAGTGACAAAATAAGCATATTAAAACACTCTAGAAAAAGTGTGGAAGGCAGTTTAAAAGAAAACAAGATTTAAGAATTAGAAGGCTGCATGTTTTTTTAATAAATAAAGTTTAATTTTAGAGCAGTTTTAGGTTTACAGAAACTTGAACAGAGAACACAGAGTTTCCGGAATTCCCTCTGTCTCCTTGCCCTCAGTTTCCTCTATTATTACCATCTCGCAATTGTGTAATACATTTGTTACAATTGCCTAGGCAATATTGATATATTATAAACCAGTCAGTAGCGTTTATTTTATTTTATTTTAAGTTCTTGGATACATGTGCAGAACGTGCAGTTTGTTACACAGGTATACATGTGCCATGGTGGTTTGCTGCACACATTAACCCATCATCTACATTAGGTATTTCTCCTAATGCTATCCCTCCCCTTGCCCCTCAACCCCTGACAGGCCCCGGTGTGTGATGTTCCTCTCCCTGTGCCCACACGTTTTCACTGTTCAGTTCCCACTTATGAGTGAAAACGTGATATTTGGTTTTTGGTTTCTGTGTCAGTTTGCAGAGGATGATGGCTTCCAGCTTCATCCACATCCCTGTGAAGGACATGATCTTTTTAGTTTTTATGGCTTCATAGTATTCCATGTTGTATACGTACCACATTTTCTTTATCCAATCTATCATTAATGGGCATTTGGGTGGGTTCCATGTCTTTGCTATTGTAAATAGCTCCACAATTAACATACATGTGCATGTGTCTTTGTAGTAGAACGATTTATATTCCTTTGGGTATATACCCAGTAATCGGATTGCTGGATCAAATGGTATTTCTGGTTCTGGATTCTTGAGGGATAGCCACTCTGTCTTCCACAATGGTTGAATTAATTTACATTTCCACCAACAGTGAAAAAGCATTCCTATTTCTCCACAACTTCACCAGCATCTGTTGTTTCCTGACTTTCTAATAATCACCATTCTGATTGGTATGAGATGGTCTCTCACTGTGGTTTTGATTTGTATTTCTCTAATGATCAGTGATGTTGAGCTTTTCCTCGTATGTTCATTGGCTGCATAAATGTCTTCTTTTGAGAAGTACCTGTTCATATCCTTTGCCAATTTTTGATGTATTTGTTTTCTTTTCTTGTAATTTGTTTATGTTTCTTGTCAATTCTGAATATTAGACCATTGTCAGTTGGATAGGTTGCTAAACTTTTCCCCCATTCTGTAGGCTTCTTGTTCGCTATGTGCTAGTTTCTTTTGCTGTGCAGAAGTAGAAGTTCTTTAGTTTAATTAGATCCCATGTGTCAATTTCGACTTTTGTTGCAATTGCTTTTGGTGTTTTCGGATGAAGTCTTTGCCATGCCTATGTCCTGAATGTTATTGCCTAGGTTTTCCTCTAGGATTTTTATGGTTTGGAGTTTTACTTTTAAGTCTTTAATACATCTTGAGTTAATTTTTGTATAGGGTGTAAGGGGTTGCATTTCAGTTTTTTGCATATGGCTAGCCAGTATTCCCAGCACCATTTATTAAACAGGGAATTATTTTCTCATTATCTGTTTTTGTCAGGCTTGTCGAAGATCAGATGGTTGTAGATATGTAGTGTTATTTCTGATGTCGCTTTTTTCATTTTATTAGTCTATGTAACCGTTTTAGTACCAGTACCATGCTGTTGTGGTTACTGTAGCCTTGTAATATAGTTTGAAGTCAGGTAGCATGATGCCTCCAGCTTTGTTCTTTTTGCTTAGGATTGTGTTGGCTGTACAGGCTCACTTTTGGTTCCATATGAAATTTAAAGTAGATTTTTCTAATTCTGTGAAGAATGTCAATGGTAGTTTGATGGGAATAGGATTGAATCTATAAATTACTTGGGCAGTACGGCCATTTTCACAATACTGATTCTTCCTAACCATGAGAATGGAATGTTTTCCCATTTATGTGTGTCTTCTCTTATTTCCTTGAGCAGTGGTTTGTAGTTCTCCTTGAAGAGGTCCTTCACATCCCTTGTTAGTTGTATTCCTAGGTAGTTTATTCCCTTTGTAGCAATTGTGTAGGAGTGTTCATTCATGATTTGGCTCTCTGCTTGTCTATTGTTGGTGTATTGGAATGTTTGTGACTTTTACACACTAATTATACATCCTGAGACTTTGATGAAGTTGCTAATCATTTTAAGGAGTGTTTGAGCTGAGACAATAGGGTTTTCTAAAATACAGTCATGTTATCTGCAAACACAGACAATTTGACTTTCTATCTTCCTGTTTAAATACGTTTTGTTTCTTTCTCTTGCCTTATAGACCTGGTCAGAACTTCAAATACTATGTTGAATAGGAGTGGTGAGAAAGGGCATCATTGTCTTGTTTTGGTTTTCAATGGGAATGCATCCAGCTTTTACCCATTCAGTATGATATTATCTACGGGTTTGTCATAAATTCAATATCCCTCAACTGGATTGGTGGATAAGCTTTTTGATGTGCTACTGGATTTGGTTTGCCTGTATTTTATTGAAGATATTTGCATCGATATTCATCAGGAATATTGGCCCAAAGTTTTTTTTGTGTGTGTGGTATCTATGCCAGGTTTCAGTATCGAAATGAGTTAGGGAGGAGTTCCTACTTTTCAACTGTTTGGAATAGTTTCAGAAGAAATGGTACCAGCTCCTCTTTGTATCTCTGGTAGAATTCAGCTACGAATACATCTGGCCCTGGGCTTTATTTTGGTTGGTAGGCTATTAATTACTGCCTCGAATTCAGAACTTGCTATTGGTCTATTCAGGGATTCAACCTCTTTCTGGTTTAGTCTTGGGAGGGTGTATGTGTCCAGGAATCTATCCATTTCTTCTAGATTTTCTGGTTAACTTGGCACAGAGGTGTTTACAGTATTCTCTGATGGTAGTTTGTATTTCCGTTGGGTCAGTGGTGCTATCCCCTTTATCATTTTCTATTGCATCTATTTGATTCTTCTCTCTTTTCTTCTTTATTAGTCTGGCTAGCAATCTATCTAGTTTGTTAATGTTTTCAAAATACAGCTCCTGGATTTACTGATTTTTTGAAGGTATTTTTATTCTCTATCTTCTTCAGTTCTGTTCTGATCTTAATTATTTCTTTGTCTTTTCTAGCTTTTGGATATGCTTGCTCTTGCTTCTCTAATTCTTTTAATTGTGATGTTAGTGTGTAGATCTGAAGTCTTTCCAGATTTCTGATGTGGGCATTTATTGCTATAAGTGTCCCTCTTAACACTGCTTTAGCTGTGTTCCAGAGATTCTGGTATGTTCTCTCTTTGTTCTCATTGGCTTCAAAGAGCTTCGTGAGTTGTGCCTTAATTTCGTTATTCACCCAGTAGTCATTCAGGAGCAGGTTGTTCAGTTTCCAGGTAGTTTTGCGGTTTTGAGTGAATTTCCTAATCTTGAGTTCTGATTTGATTGCACTGTGGTCTGGGAGACTATTTGTTATTATTTCAGTTCTTTTGCATATGCTGAGGAGTCTTTTATTTCCAATTATGTGGTCAATTTTAGAATAAGTGCGATGTGGCACTGAAAAGAATGTATATTCTGTTGACTTGGAGTGGAGAGTTCTGTGGATGTCTATTAGGTCAACTTGATCCAGAGCTGAGTTTAAGTCCTGAATATCCTTGTTAATTTTCTGCCTCATTGCTCTGTCTAATATTGACAGGGGGGTGTTAAAGTCTCCCACTATTACTGTATGGGAGCCTAAGTCTCTTTGTAGGTCTCTAAGAACTTGTTTTATGAATCTCAGTGCTCCTATATTAGGTGCATATATATTTAGGATAGTTAGCTCTTCTTCTTCTTTACCATTATGTAATGCCCTTCATTGTCTTTTTTGATTTTTGTTGGTTTAAATTCTGTTTTATCAGAGAGTAGGATTGCAATCCCTGCTTTTTTTTTTTTTTTTTTTTTTTTTTTTTTTTTTTTTTTTTTTGCTTTCCATTTGCTTGGCAAATTTTCCCACATCCCTTTATTTTGAGCATATGTGTGTCTTTGCATGTGAAATGGGTCTCCTGAATACAGCACACCCATGGGTCTTGACTGTTTATCCAATTTGCCCGTCTGTGTCTTTCAATTGGTGCATCTAGCCCATTTACATTTAAAGTTAATATTTTTATGTGTAAATTTTATCCTGTCATCATGATGCTAGCTCGTTATTTTGTACATTAGTTGATGCAGTTTCTTCATAATGTCATTGGTCATTATATTTTGATGTGGCTGGTATCAGTTTTCCTTTCCCATATTTAGTGCTTCCTTCGGGAGCTCTTGCAGGCAGGCCTGTTGGTGATGAAATCTCTTAGCATTTGCTTGCCTGGAAAGAATTTCATTTCTCCTTCACTTATGAAGCTTAGTTTGACTGGATATGAAATTCTGGGTTGAAAATTCTTTTCTTCAAGAATATTGAATATTGGCCTCCAGTCTCGTCTGGCTTGTAAGGTTTCTGCTGTGAGATCCGCTATTATTCTGATGGATTTTCTTTTGTAAGTGACCTTATCTTTCTCTCTGGTTGCTCTTAATGTTTCTTCCTTCATTTCAACCTTGGAGAATCTGATGATTATGTGTCTTGGCATTGCTGTTATCATGGAGTATCTTAGTGGTGTTCTCTGTATTTCCTGAATTTGAGTGTTGGCCTGTCTTGCTAGCTTGGGGATTTTCTCCTGGATAATATCCTGAAGTGTGTTTTCCAACTTGATTCCATTCTCCCCACCTCTTTCAGATACTCCAATCAGTCATAGGTTTGGTCTTTATACATAGTCACATAGTTCTTGAAGGTTTTGTTCATTCCTTTTCATTCTTTTTTTCTCTAATCTTGTCTGCATGCCTTATTTCAGCAAGATGGTCTTCAGACTCTGATATCCTTTCTTCTACTTGATCAATTCAGCTATTGATACTTGTATATGCTTCACAAAGTTCTTGTGCTGTGTTTTTTCAGCTCCATCAGGTCATTTATGTTCCTCTCTAAACTGGTTATTCTAGTTAGCAGCTCCTGTAACCTTTCATCAAGGTTTTTAGCTTGTTTGCATTGGGTTAGAACATGATCCTTTAGCTCAGCGTACTTTGTTACTACCCACCTTCTCAAGCCTACTTCTGTCAATCCATTCATCTCATTCTCTGTCCAGTTTGCACCCTTGCTGGAGAGTGTTGCAATCATTTGGAGGAGAAGATGCATTCTGGCTTTTGGTATTTTCAGGATGTTTGTGCTGGTTTTTCTTCATTTTCATGGATTTATCTACCTTTGATCTTTGAGGCTGATGACCTTTGGGTGCAGTTTTTGTTGTGGGGGGAGGGTGGTCTTTTTTGTTGATGTTGTTGTTGTTGCTTTCTGTTGTTACTTTTTCTTCTAACAGTCAGGCCTGTCTTCTGCAGGTCTGCTGCAGTTTGCCAAAGGTCCACTCCAGACCCTGTTTGCCTGGGTATCACCAGTGGAGGCTGCAGAACAGCAAAAATTGCTGCCAGCTCCTTCCTCTGGAAGCTTCTTCTCAGGGCACTGGCCTGATGCCAGCCAGAGCTTTCCTGTATGAGGTGTCCGTCGACCTCTGCTGGGAGGTCTCTCCCAGTCAGGAGGCCTAGGGTTCACGGACCTGCTTGAGGAGGCAGTCTGTCCCTTGGCAGAGCTGGTGCACTGTGCTGGGAGAATCCCTCTTGTCAGGATCGGCCGCACTCTTCATAACCAGCAGGCAGGAAAGATTAAGTCTGCGGAAACTGAGACCACAGCCACCCTTCCCCCCAGGGGCTCTGTCCCAGGGAGAGGACAGTTTTGTCTGAAAGCCCCTGACTGGAGCTGCTGGATTTGCTGCTGAGATGTCCTGCCCATTGAGAAGGAATCTAGGGAAGCAGTTTGGCCATAGCTGTTTTGCTGCACTATGGTGAATTCCTCCCAGTCCAAACCTCCCAGTCTCCTTAGCACTATCAGGGGAAAACTGCCTACTAAAGCCACAGTAATGGCAGTTGCCCCTCCCCCCCACCAAACTTGATTGTCCCAGACTGACTCCAGACTGCTGTGCTGGCAGTGACAAATTCAAGCCAGTGGTTCTTAGCTTGCTGGGCTCCATGGGAGTGGGACCCGCTGAGCAAGACCACTAGGCTCCCTGGCTTCAGCTTCCTTTCCAGGGGAGGGGAAGGTTATCCTGTCTCACTGGAGTTCCAGGCACCACTGGAGTATGAAAAACCTCTTGCAGCTCAGTCCCTGCCCAAACAGCCACCCAGTTTTGTGCTTGAAACCGAGGGCTCTGGTGGTGTAGGCTCAGGAGGGAATCCGCTGATTCGCAGATTTGTATTAGGTTCACTCTTTGTGTTGTACGTTCTATGGGTTTTTCTAGATGTATAATGTCATGTATCCTTTTTTACAGTATCATACAGAATAGTTTTACTGCCTTAAAATACCCTGTGCTTCACCTATTTATCCTTCTTCTTCTTCCCACTCTCAAATCCCTTGCAACCACTAGTGTTCTTCTTATCTAAGTTATCCATTTAATAAAATTTATAGAATACCATTATGTTCTGGTAATATCATAAGTGATGGGAATGTAACACTAAACTAGGTAAGAGGGAAACAAGAGGTAAAAAGTGTGCAGCAAATACAATATTACACATATTTTAAAAAACAAAAGTGGGAAATGGGATAAAAAAATACGCAGGAGAGGATGTACTTTTGACTGGGTAATTAGGAGAGCCTCTCTGAGGATGTGTGATTTTTGAGGTAAGCCTGAGTGATAACAAGGAGCTTCTTCTACAAAGTACTTAGGAAAGTGCATTCCAGACAAAGAAAACACAAATACAACAGTTCCCATGTAGAAAAAGCTTGGTTTGTTTGAGTGTCAGAAAGATGCCTTCATGAAAAGGCAAAGAAATATTTATTGCCACAGAACCAATAAGCACTCTTAGCAAACAAACGTAGTTTCTACCATTTTTTTTCTGCTAAAGAGGAAACAAACCTCTCTAAATAAATGTATGTTCCACTGGCTGGGGCTGCACACACCTGAACATCTTGTCAAACCGGAAGCAAAGAAGTTATCAAAGACTACCACGAATGTATCAATGTGTCAAAAAGACTCAGAAATGTGGAGAGGCAAACACTAACTAATGTGAATATCGATAAAATAATTACCAGGTGAATAGAAAATATGCAAAATCTTTAAATGCATGAGTCTGTAAATGATACTGGAAGAAATGGACACTTTTGGAAGATTCTAGGAAGTCAATTTATTGTTTTGAAAATAATCACGTGAAAGAAGTTAGCATTAAAAATAAAAGCAACTAGAGTGTAGTAAATCTTGGAGAGATTGGAAGAAATAGGTCAGAAGGTAGGCAGGAGCCAGATCATATAAACTCCCACAAGGCATAGTAAGAAGTTTGTATGTTATCCTAATTGCACTGGAAAGTCACTGAGTGTTTGGGCTGGTTAGTGACATGATTAGGAGAAAAGCAAAAAAGAAAAAGAGAGAAACAGTAATAATTCTTATTATTAATGATTAAAAGGAGAAACTATGAAGGAAAATGAGAGTCCATTTTCTGAAGAGGGAGCTGGGTGATCATATTTTGTCTAGAAAAGAAAGAGTGTGTGTGAATGTCTGTCATTGGAAAATTAAATTTGACGAGAAAAATGTAGCATGATGTTGTCCAATATTGAATGTCTATTTATGACTTTGTATTATACATTTTAAGTGACACAAGTCAATATGATTGTACTATTCATTTGACATCTCAGATACAGGTGCAGACTAAACTAATATTTAGAATTAATTTAGACTTGATGTTTCCATGTGAATACGACGAGGAGAAGGGAGCTGCGAAGTTAAGAGATTTGCAAGTGGGTGATTATGGAGCTGAATTATTCATTCTAAATGGGTAAGGCAGAGGAGAAGACATGAGTGAAAATCATAAGGGACTGTAGGTTTCAAAAAACGTTGGAGTGAGACTATTTGAGTAAATGAGTGACAACAAAATAATTTGGTGATTAAAAGTAGAGTAGAATGTTGAAAATGTGGATTTAACAGACATTAACATTTTTATGATAAAAAGTAAGAAGTGTGCATGGGAGTGCATGCTGGAGTGGAGTAAAGAAAAAGTCACTGATATTAAGTATTTCAAGAATCTGAGGAGACAGGGAAGGGATGACTCATATGCATTGTCGCCATAGAAATTAAAATAGCCAAGGATGGTAACAATAAATAGCAGGTGAGGCGGAACAGTTGGATTTATAATGGCTGGGGTTTGACCAGATAGGTATAAGAGATGTTGACAGAAGCAAGGAGAATAAAGTTCTAGATAGGAATAAAGTTCTAGGTGAGTTGACTGGAGGTGGTTCCTTGGCAAATGGGGAAAGATTATTATCAAGAAACATATGAGGTTAAACCACTTAATCTCATTCAGTCTGAAGTCTCTCACATACAGACCAAGAGCATTGGGAGAAACTGTCAACTAAGACTTCAGATGGTAATGGTCTTTATTTCTAGTAAGTGTCAAGGATCTATTATGTATTCACAGCTCTATGCCTAGGACATTTATGCATTTGGCCAACTACTCTTCTGCACTTTTTAGTCAGATATGACTCTTGAACAGTGATGAATAATAAAGAAAAATATAGTAATTAAATAAAACTGTTCATTCTGGTATATTTAGGGCAATTTAGTCCTACCAGTTTCTTAAATTTTCAGACAGTTTACTATATGTTTGAGATTCATTGAGAATGAAGGACATCAGTCACAGAAACGGATTGACTTTTATCATAAATTAAATTAATTGATTTTGGAATCTTAAATAAACTTTGTATTCCACTGGATCATGATATATTATTCATAAATTAGCAAATTAAATTAGATACCATTTTGTTTAGAATATTTGCACCTATGTTCATAAAGGATATTGGTCTGGGGTTTTCTTGCAATGGTTGTCTGGTTTTGTAATTATGGTAATATCTCTATGGAATATATTGAAAGTGTTTCTTCTTCTTTTAGTTTCTGGAAGAGATTGAATAGAATTGATATTATTTATTTTATACACTTTTGGTACAAATTAGCAGTGAACACATCTGAATCTAGAGATTTTTTCTGAGTAGGTTTTTAACTATAAATTCAAATTATTTTGAAGACTGAGCCATTGTTTATATATTTTTTCTTGAATAAGTTTGTTAGTTTGTGTCATTCAAAGAATTAATCCACTTTATCTAAGTTGTTGAAATAAAGTTGTTTATAACATTCCCTTATACTCCATTTAATATTTGCAGAATTTGTTTAATGATACTACTCTTCTTCCTGATATTAAGAATTGATGATCAGTCTGACTAAAAATGTATCAATTTTATTGCACTTCTCAAATAACTAGCTCTTAATTTAATTAATTTTTCTTAATTTTCCTTCTGTTTCCTACTTCTCAGATGCTTGTGTTGATCTTTTTTCCTTCTGCTTATTTTGGGTTTCTGCTACTCTCATTGTCGTAGCTTCTTACAATGAAATGTAAGGTCACTGACTTAAATCTCTTTCTAATACTGATATTTAGTGCTATAACTCTACCCCTATGAACTGCGCTACCTGCCACTCACAATGTCTTTTATGTTATTTTTTTTCTTTCATTTGGTTAAAAATACTTTCTAACATCCCTTTTGAGTTTTTCTTTAACCCATATCTTATTTAGAAGTGTGTTTGGTTTTCAAGTATTATGGACATTTGAAAAATTATCCTCTTTTATTATTTTTAATTCAAATTCACCATGGATTTAAATCAATTTTATATCACTGTAATCTTTTTATTGACATTTTAGGACGCAGAATATGGTCTATTTTGGAAAATAATTTGTGTACACTTGTAATGAATGTGTTTTCTCATGTTGGGAATAGTAGTCTGTGATGCTAATTAGGTCAAGATAGTGGAAATTATTGTCTAAATTTTCTATTTTTTTTTCTGATTTGGGGTCTAATTATTCTATCAGTTTTTGAGAGAGAAATGTTGAAACAGCCAAGTGTATGATAGGATATGTCAGTTTCTTGCATTTCTATCAGTTTTGGTTTCACATACTTTGAAACTCTGTTAGGGACATTCATGTGTAGGAATGTTATTCTTCTTGATGAAGTAACCCTTTAGCTTTATAAAATGACCTTCTTTATTCATTACATTAGTTTTGTATGACTGATTTAACAAATTAGCAAAATACTTATTGGCTTAATGCAACCCCAATTTTTAAAATCTGTTTTAGAAATCTGACCTATATGTCCCTGGGCTAAAATTAAGGTGGTTGGGCTCTCTTTCTAGTGGTTCCAGGGGGGAATCTGTTTCCTTTCCATATCCAACTTCTAAAGGCAACCCACATTCCTTGGCTATGGCCATCTTCCACCATTTTCAAAGTCAGTAACATTTTGTTTCTCTTGCCATTCTTCCATAGTGACATTTCCCTCTTGCTACAGCTAGATAAGTTTTCTTGCTACAGCTAGATAAGTTTTCTTGCTACAGCTAGATACGATCTCTGCCTTTAATGACACATTAGTATATTTGACATGCCCAGGTTAGCCAGTATAATTGCTCCATCTCAATGTCATTAACTTAATCACATCTACAAAGTCTCTTTTACCATGTGAGATAACATTTTCACAATGTTCTACTATTAGATTACAAACACATTGTGGAGGGGAGCATTATTTTGCCTACCACATACCATGCAATATTTACTGCTCTGAAATCTAATCTTCTTAATACTAGTATAGACATTCTAGCTTTCTTTTGATTAGCATAAATATGATATTTCATTTTTCATTGATTTACTTTCAGTTTAGTTTTGTATTTATATTTAAACTTTGAATTCCCTTTTAATTAAGGTGTTAAAAACATTTACATTTAATATGATTATTTGTATTTGGTTATGTTTAAATCTATCTGGCTGTTTGCTTTATATATGTGCCTTCTATTCTTTATTCCTCTTTTCCTCTTTATCTGCTTTCTTTTGAATTGAATTTTAGGTTTATTTCATTTGACTTTTTGCTTATTTCTTAAAACTCATTTTATAATTTTAGTAGTTCTTTCATGCTTTATAATGTACATCTTTAACTTATCACCATCTACCTTCAAGTGCTATCATACAACTTTACATAATGTAGAATACTTAACAATAGTTTACTTATTTTTATTTTCTTCCAGTTTTTATAAGATATACAATTATACTTCTACATATTTTAAACTCTGCATCGTGTCATCATTATTATCTTTTTAAACTATCAGTGTTTTGTAGAAAAGTTTATATTTAAAAAGTCTGCTATATTTACTGATGTAATTGCAATTTCGGTTGCTCTTTATTTTTTGGTGTAGATTCACATTTTCATTTGGTGTCATTTCACTTCCACTTGAAGGATTCCATTAGCATGTCTTGTCGTGCAAGCCTGTCTGTTAGTGATGAATTATCTTTAAAAGTTTTACTTTATCTTTAATTTTGCAAGATATTTTCCTCAGCTTAAAAGTCTAGGTTGCTAATTTTTATTTTTCACTACATTAAAGCTTCCTTGTTTCCAGCAAAAAAAATGTACTGGTAATCTAACTCTGATCGTTTTCCCTTTGTTCATAATGTGTCTTTTATCTTTGAATGTTTTTAAGATATTTTCTTTATCCGTCATTTTGAGTGATTTAATTGTAATGTGCCCTGGTGTATTTTATTTCTGTGTGTGTGTGTGTGTGTGTGTGTGTTTGTGTGTGTGTGCACGCTTGAGATTTATTGTATATGTAGGTTTATAATTCTCATCAAATTTGGAAAAATGGTCTTTTCTATTTAAATTTTTTATTGTTCTTTTCTCCTGTATTTACTTTTATATGATTTCTATTGCTATGTATTTAATTGTTCTTTTTTCTGTATTGTCTTATGTGCCATTAATACCATCCAGTATATTGTTGATCTCAGACATTTCCGTTTTCATTCCTGGAAGTATAATTTGTATCATTTTTGCATATTTCATTTCTCTACTTACTATTTGACTATATGTAATTGAATGCACCAACTGTTTTAACAATTTTATTTTCTAATTCTAACATCTACTTCAGGTCTAGCTGAGTTTCAAATGTTGCTTTTTCACCTCATTCTATATTCTGATTTTTGCATACTTAGGAATTTTGATTGGGTACCAGATTTTGTGAATTTTACCTTTTTCTGTGCTGGATATTTTGGTACTTCTATAATTTATATTTTGGCACTTCTATAATTATTGTAGAGCTTTATTCTAAGATGCATTTTATTTACTTAGAAACTATTTATTCTTTTCAAATGTTGCTTTTAAGCTTTGTTAGGCAGGGGCAGCACAGTGTCAAGAGTAGGTTTTAGGCCGTTTTGTGTAGCTATAACCGAATACTACAGACAACATAATTTGGATCATTTAAAAAGAAAATAAATTTATGTATTAATTCTGGAGGCTTGGAAGTCCAAGACCTAGGGACTCACACCTGGTAAAGAACTTCATGCTGTCTCATGCTCCCTGATAATGACATTAATCTAAAGGTAGAGCCGTTATGACTTAATCAGCTCTTGAAGGTCTCATTTCTCACACAGTTGCATTAGAGATTAGTTTCTGACACATGAACTTTAGGGGACACATTCAAACGATAGCACTGAAGAATTACTCTCAACTACTGAGAAAAGACTCTTCTGAATTATCTACCCAATACTCTGTGAATTACAAAGTTGTTCCGTCTGGCTGATGGGAACACCCACTATTCTGAGTTCACTCTGAGCATTCAGTGCTGTTCTCCCTAATTCTTTGAGTGACACTTTGTCTGATTAGTTTCTTCTCATGTATATAGTGATTAGTACTCTGTTGAATACAAAAGCAGGACCCTGCCTTTTTGCAGATTTCTGGGGTATTTTATCTGTGCATCTTCTTCTCTCTTATGTCCTGTCTTGCAAAGTCTAGCCACCTTGGTGTCCCCAGACTCTCAGCAATGTCTTATCAACTATGGGAGTCATCTGGGCTCTGCCTAGGTTTCTTATCCCTGTCTTGTGTCCTTAAGACTCTCTAGCTGAGAAAATGTAGGGCTAACTTCTACTTTTTTCCATCTCTCAGGGACCACAATAATACATTGCTTAATATCTAATGTCTTGAAAATACTATTTCACATTATGATATGTATTATATTATTTCATATATGAAATTGAGGCTCTCAGAGTGTAAATTCTGTCCCAGTTACTTTTCTTGTCCAGAAATGGAAGCCTCATTAACTTGTTTTTACTTTTAATGAATACTCTCCAGTGGACTCCCTTCCAATTTCTCCTTGCATTTGAGAAATTTGTAGTGAGCCTGGAAAATAAGGAAGAAGGGTTCTGCTTATACTTTTTGAAAAATCTATTCTACATCAAATAAGAAAATTATAGAAGACACATTGTTAATTAAAATGGCGCCATAAAGAGAATGATGCTTTGTCTATAGCACACCTAAGTAGGGGCAGTTTTTCTGAAGGAACCTCTCATCCTTCAGGGTTGGTGGGTCAATATAGTGCATCTTATTGCATATTGTTACTGAAAATCATTCTCTCTTCTTTTTAAAACACTTCTTACACCTCCGAAGTTTTTATCAAATAACTTACTTATTTCTCCCCTTCTCTTTGTAATTATCTGTGAAACTCAGTGCACTTCACTCACTGGAAACTCAAGCACCTTTCCACCTTGATTCATGTCATCATGCTACAAACATCTACCTGGACAAGTCATTCAACAGTGCATTCTAGTAATTCCCAGACTTCTCTATCTTCCATAGCCTTCATTCTAGCTCAGAATCTTGGTGATACTCTTGATCTTATCAGTGTCAGAGTTGGCAAGGACCCCAAAATCATAAGCATCCCAACTTTAATTTCAAGTTTTGGTGCAAATATACATATATATATATATATATATAGAGAGAGAGAGAGAGAGAGAGTAATAATCAATCCCTTACAATTTCCTAATTTCTACTGACTGTCTTTCTTATAGCGAAGAATTGGAATACATCATTCTAGATGAACTCATTATTTAGTTTCTCTACACCTGACTTCATGAAACTGAACATGGATGTAGAAAATTATACACAAGAAAATAGAGGTCAATATAAACTTATAATTACACACTCAAACAGTGTGTGTTACACAGCAATCCTTAACATTGCTCTAATAATTATTTTCTTGAATATTCCATATTTTAATCTATTTTAAACCTCCTCACTTCTCAAATCATCTACAGTTCTTGTTTAGTCTCCCTATTGTCAACACTCTTCAATTTATTTAATACTATTTATAGAAATATTATAAGCAAATATCTATTTATTTGCTACCATGACAGTGTTGTTTGCTTATACTGTCTTCAAATTTTCACATCCCTTTAAGCACTTCAGACATACTCCAGCCTGACTTGCACTCTCTACTTCATTAAAATGCTCATTCGAGATCACCCATCAGCTCTCTTTTCGAATCAGATATTTCTAATTCCCTGTTTCTCTCGACACCTCAAGAATAGTAAGCTCCAGTGGCAACTCTCCCCTTATGTTGCTCTCATACACTCCTGGATTTTTACTTCCACATCTCTGGCTTGTTTTTCTGAAACCATTTACTTTTTTCTCACCTTTCATGTGTGATATATACAAAATGCTGAATTTCCATATAGCTTTTCTTGTTATCTCTACCAACTTTATGTAGATAATCTTCAAGTACACACTTTAAATGTCATACTTTTTTTTTTTATTTTTATTTTAAATTTTGGGAGTACATGTAGTAATTTGTTACATAGATAAATATATGTCCTGGGGATTTGTTGAACATAGTATTACACCACCCTGATATTAAACCCAATACTCAATAGTTATATTTTCTGTTTTTCTCCCTCCTCCTACCCTCTTGCCTCAACTAGACCCCAGTGTCTGTTGTTTCCTTCTTTGCGTTCATAAGCTCTTATCATTTAGCTCCCACTTATAAGTGAAAATATGTAATGTTTGATTTTCTTTTTCTGTTTCAGTTTGCTAAGATGTTAGCCTCCAGCTCCATCCATGTTCCCACCAAAGACATGATTTCATTCTTTTTTATGGCTGCATAATATTCCATTGTGTATATGTACCACATTTTCTTTATTCAGTCTGTCATTGATGGGCATTTAGATTGATGCCATGTCTTTGCTATTGTGAGCAATGCTTCAATGAACTTTTGTGTGCACATGTCTTTATTGTAGAATGCTTTATAGTCCTCTGGGTCTATATCCAGTAATGGGATTGCTGGGCAAATTGTACTTCTGCTTTTAGCTCTTTGAGGAATCACCGTACTTCTTTTCCCAATGTTTGAAGTAATTTACACTCCCACCAATGTGTGCAAGGGTTTATTTTTCTCCGCAACCTTACCAGCATCTGTTATTTTTGACTTTTTGATAATAATCATTCTGACTGTTTTAAGATGATATCTCATTGTGGTTTTGATTTGTATTTCTCTAATGATCAGTGATATTGAGCTGTTTTCATATGCTTGTTGGCTGCATGTATGCCTTCTTTTGAAAAGTGTCTGTTCATATCCTTTCCCCACTTTTTGATCGAGTTGTTTGTTTTTCTTATAAATTTAAGTTCCTTACATGATAATGGATATTAGAGCTTTGTCAAATGTGTAGTTTGCAAAAATTTCTCCCATTCTGTAGGTTGTCTGTTTACTCTGTTGATAGTTTCTTTAGTTGTGCAGAAGCTCTTAAGTTTACTTACATACCACTTGTCTATTTTTGTTTTATTGTGATTGCTTTTGGTGTTTCTGTCATGAAATCTTTGCTTGTTCTTATGTCCGGGATGGTATTGTAAGTTGTCTTCCGAAGTTTTTATGGTTTGGGGTTTTACATTTAAGTCTTTAATCCAACTTGAGTTGATTTTTATATATGATATAAGAAAGAGGTCCAGCTTCAATCTTCTGCATATGGCTACCCCGCACCATTTATTGAATAGGTAATATTTTCCCCATTGCTTGCTTTTGTTAGCTCAGATGGTCATATATATGTGGCACTATTTCTGGGCTCTCTATTCTGCCACATTGGTCTATGTGCCTGTTTTTATACAAGTATCATGCTGTTTTGGTCACTGAAGCCTTGTACTATAGTATGAAGTCGAGTAACGTGAGTATTCTTATACTACTCATAAACTATCTTGTCCCAATACACACACAGTTATTTTAATAATAATTTGTAGAAATTCAGTAATTTTTAAAATTCTGATCCTCATTCTCTCACTTACCTTTATATCCAACCCATTTCTAAATGCTATAGATTCTACATTAAAACCTGTCTCTACCCACTTGTTTTACAGTGAGGTGGTGTTGCATTATAATTAAGAGCATGAACTGTGAAATCAGGCTTCCTAAATGCCTGTTCTAACCTATCACTAGGTGTGCGATCTTAACAAGTGAAAACTTTTCTAAGTTATATCTCCTTACCATATGAGTTATAATAACTCACATGTAAATTGTCTAACATGATGTTTGACACATCATAAGTTCTCAGTGAAGGCTGACTACTATAATTGTTGTTATTGTTTTTGTCATTATTGTCATTACCATTTTATGTTCAATGATACAACCCTATTTCATGTCACTATCTGCTTTTGCTTCATTCTCTCCTGTGTCACTCAACTGGTTTTTAGTCTATTTTTGCCTCTTTCCTAACCATTATCTAGCCACCAAATGGAATGATGTTTTAAGATGTAAATTGGAATCACATTAATCTACTAATTGAAAATTCCCAATGATATCACTTTGCACTTAGATTGGATTAGGAAAAAAAAACTTATCATGTTCTATGATGCCAAATATGATCTGTCCCCTGAACACCATTCAAAATGCTTGCTACTCTTCATCACTCCTCATACTCCCGCAACTGAAAGGGTTTTCTCCTAAATCATGCCAAGCATTTTCTTACCACTCTCCTCCTTCTGCCCCATGCCATTTACTTTTCTGAATATGCATCCCATCTTTAATTGATTGTTTTCAATTTGGTTGTTTTCTTTCAAGCTTCAGGTAACAGCTTAAATGACACTTCCTCAGAGATCTCTTTCCTTACCAGTCAAACTGCAAAATTTCTTCCATTCATTACTCTTGTTAAAGCAAACTAAACATGGCCTAAGAAGGACTCTGTACTTCTATATTTGAGTCCCTGTGGATGAACTGTAGCCTAGCTTAATAGTAGGACAAAATAGAAAACCTAACTTAATAATATGCACCTGTAACAATGACTGAGTATTGGCCAATCCCGGTGGCTATACTTCAACCACTCATAGACTGCTGAATGTTCAAACTGCCTTCAAATAAGGCAAATGCTAAGCTGTAACCAATCTCACTGTTTCTGTACCTCACTTCTGATTCCTGTACATCACTTTATCTTTTCTGTATATAAATTTGTTCTGACCATGAGGCACCCCTGGAGTCTCTGTGAATCTTCTGTGATATTGGGGTCTGCCCAATTTGCTAATCGTTCATTGCTCAGTTAAACTCTTTTAAATTTAATTTAGCTAAAGTTTTTATTTTATCAGATTATGTCAGAAGTGGGATCCAAAGTGGAGCTTCTAGCGACCCCAGGAGCTCTGACCAAACATGCAATGTACCTGCAGGACCCCCGTGTGTCAGTTGATCTCTCAGAGTAGCTGGGGATTGTGGGTAAGCTCCCTCTCGGAATTTGGGGCTCCACAGATTTGTGTTTTGAGTTCTCCGAGTTTCTTTGAGCAAATTTCTGATCCAAACTGGGTTTGGAGTTGTGGCAGAAACTGGACTGGGTCCAGGAATGTATTTGATTCTGGAATTAACTGGCTGGGATCCTGTTAGAGGCCTCTTACATCTGACTTGTTCCGAAAGGAACCAGTAGTAAGCAGTAATATTGCAGGGGTTATAAAATTTGACTTTTGAAAATTCACAAGATTTTTGTGTTATACCCCTTTTCCTCATTTTTCTTGCATGCTAAGGTAGGAAAAAGTCATTGGCTAAGTTAATCAAGAGAACCTGAGAGTAAAGCCAGTATTTTAGGTAAAACTGGGATCCTTACTTTTTTGAAAACTGCATTCCTTCTAGCTTATACATTAGGCCTGCCAGGCAGCAAAGTCTTAGAGAAACAGCAAAATCTTACTAAAAATAACTTACAGTGGAACGATCAGAATGAACAACATTGCATGAAAGTACATTTTAAAAATAAGGGCTCTCGGTAAAGTCCCTTTTGGCTAAGATTGGGTTTGGCACTACAGCAAGTCAAATGCTATTCTTTTTGGAGTAATCTACCTTGCATTCTTTGCTAATGGCTGTAGGTGACAGACTGTGGGACATGGGGAGCTTTTTCCTCCCTAAACGGGGAAACTTGAGAGATGATGGGATTGCTGGAAAAGATCCCTTTGCCACTGAGAAGCAGCTGCCTGAACTTTTCAGTGTTGCTGCAATGGGTGGGTCTTTCTCTGACCTTCCTGATCATTGTGCCTTCCCCATCCTGTCACAGGCAATGATTTTCTCTCTTTCTTTTCCCTTTCTTATCTTTTCTATTACTCAAGGTGACCATCTTGCCCAGAGACCACATCGAAAATCCCGGTTGGAGATTGGATTAACGATGACAGGGCCCAAGCAGGGGCAAGTTTGAGCCTTGCCAGTTTGATATTGGGTGCTAATCAGAGTGGCTAATGTCTATGTTCTGTGGCCAGAACAAAAAAGGATAATTTTTCTTTATGATGCAACTTGGCCCCACCATGATGGTGCAGCAAGCTGAGTCACCAGGGCAGCTCAAGGAAAGTGAACCCAGAAGCATGGCATGCTGGCAAAAAGGTAAGAATTTCTTACCAGTCAGATTGCTAGCTTCTCTCTCTCTGGGCAAATAGTCAAATGAATGGTAAAATTCATTGCTTATCTCCATCTTGTTTTATGTCCTTGGGAACTTGACCTTGTAACTATAGGGCAGTACTTTCTCTTGATCTCCGCATTCTAGGGAAAAGGAATTTGGGGGTCTATGCCATAGTTAGCTCTAAACACTATCTTGAGTAGTTAAAAGCCTTTGAAAGTTCAAAACTAACTACTCTGCATTCCTTTCAGGAAGAGTAGTGGAGACTGCCCTGTGCTCCACTACGGTAGCTAAGGTTTTTCCTCTTGCCCTGGCAGTCTAGGTTCAATTCCCTGCTTAGGAAGTAGGTCCTTTTTGGTTTAATATCTGCGGACCTTTTCTAGTCTATTCTCCTCCATGGCCTATCTGAAATTTTCCTTTCTCTGAGGTCTTGGGAGGATACCTTTGGTAAAGTTCAAAAGCCAGAAATATCAACTGTTTGGTCAGGCTAAATTCAAGTAATAAAAAATTTTAAAAGCACTTTATTAAAGAGAGCTATGGTTAAAAGTTAGCTTACTTAAAAGCGGATATTCAAGCTCTGATAGCCTGGACTTCTTAGGAAAAGCAGGAGGCCCAACAAATCCCTTTCCTGGTCCTGTTCTTCCAAGGGCTCCACCCTAAAGCCAATAACTAATTAAGAAACTTAAAAAATGGGAAATGAAAAATCTTACAACTACTGTAGTAATCTTCTGTCTTTCTGTCTGTGTAAATATATGTGTATTGTGTTTAATGTTTACATAAAAGAGCTCTAATTAATTGGTTTTAACACAAATAAGCACTTAAATCAAATATTTTGAAATCTATATAAAAACTGTAATGCCTTTTAGTTCATGTGACTTTAGTAATCTTTCAGAAATAAAGACAGCTTTGAAGATTATTGATACAATAAAAACATTTTGTCTATCTTATGCAGGTAAGATATGAGGTTTGCTAAATGCTTTAAGGTCATAAACTGCTTTGACTTTTGAAAATTGTTCGATTTATTTTGGAGACATTAAATTCTAAATAAGGTCTGAGGATATATGGAATTAACCATGCCCCCTAACTATGAAAAGAAGGTTATAAAGAAAAAAGATTTTATGTGAGAAAGTTGTTGTATGGAAAATCTTTGTACTAAAGTAAAATGACTGGTTTTTTAAAAAGAGGGATGTTTAGGGCAAGTCAGAAAGTCTAAACATGTCATACATGGTCTGTGTAAGTCATGAAAGAATTTATGTTGTACAATTTAAAGATGATTAGGCCTCCAAAATGCTTCATAAAATGTCACTATGACTCATGACTGTACAGCCTGCCTGCTTTACAGCTATATAAGACCTGGGACATGTGGAGTTAGAGGCTGGAAAGAGTCAGGCTTTATCTGCATTTCTGTCTGGATGCTAGGCTCCACACCTACTACATAATTAAAATCCCTTATTTACCAAGATTTTCACCTAAAGTAAAAGTCACTAAGAGTAAACATTGTAATATGTAATTGAGACTAATGAAAAAATAAGTTTACATACAAAGCGTGTAAGGGGAATAAAATGTGTTTTTGTAAGAGATTATAGGAAGGTATGGAAAGGTAAACTTTTGCCTAGGTTAGAGGGTGAAAGGATTGATTTAAATTTTTAAAAAGGTAAAGGTGTGAAAAAGTTGTGGAAGGGTTATAAAAAATTAATTGTAAAACCTTCTATGTGTGGACATATTGGCTAAAATTAAAATGGCATTATTCATTTTTTTTCCATAAATTGGACATTGGAATAAAAGCACAACAGAGTTTTATTAGAACATTGTTCTGCTCTGAGAAAAAAAAAAGTAAAGTATTATAAAAGGTTTATAAAAATCTTAAATTATGGTCAGACTAAAACAAAAGATTTATAAAATGTTATTTAAAAACTAGCTTTAACATTAAAAATATACTATTGGGGACATAACATTTGTTTTTCTCTTTTACAGGAGAATTTTATGTAATATTAAAAGATAATGAAAGGTTTTTGTTTACCTTTTAAGTAAACTGCAAAAAAGGGGGTGGGGAGGAAAGAAAGGAGACAGAGTCAGTAGGCCTCAAGCTGCTTTCATTGAGTCTTGATTAGAAAGCTAAGACTCCTCTCTATCAGAATAATGTTTTTTCCTTTAAAAACTTTTTGCATTATCATTTTAGCTAAATGAATTACTTATAGTAAGCTAATATTCTATTTTTTAATATCCATTGTTTTAAGCTTTGGTATTTAACACACTTTTCAAAATCAAGTTCTAGATTATCATGCAAAACCAGCCAAGACTAAAATTGCTTGAATATGCAATTTGAATGAACTCAATGGTCTAAGTTAAATTACCTATGATAGCCTATTAGTTATCAGTGCTATGAACCTAAATTGGAGAAACAACTAGTATTCAAGAGGACTCAAGTCTGGTGTTAAGCATGGACTCATGAAGAACCAACACAGCTACCTTGTCCTTCCTGATTCCTTAAAGTTTTTATTATTAAGGTTCTGCATTCCATGACTCATCATGGAAAAGATAAAATAATCCAAATTGAATATATTGATGTGGTGACTTATAAATTACAGAAATAGTTTAAAAGAACTTTATACTTCCATATTCCTGGAAAGATAATAAAAGTTTGAGGTACATTTGGCTACCTTATGGACCATTTAAACATTTATAAAGGGATTTCGTTCAATTGTCATTTTCAGTGCATGTTTTCTGGTTGTATAAAAGCTTTCCCATGCAAGAGGCCAGATGTTATAAGAGTAGATTATTATGCTACAGTGAATTTTCACCAGGAAAAGCAAGTTTTTTATAGTTCACTGAGGACAATTCCTTCACAATCTAGAACCCAGAGACTGGATCTTCTGAGAACATCAGAGAAAGACTCTCCTTGCCATTCACACTACAGCAAAACTCTGGAGCCTTGAACCTTGGGTTCATAATCTCACAACTGAGAAGGATTTCTCCACACTCTTGGAACTGTACACGCATTGGTACCCTTAAAGTAAAACTAAGTTTCTCCCCAGAAGAAGATGGCAGCCTTAACGTTAACAACTTTTCCCAAGATCATGGAATAAAACTTCTACTATCACTAGACTCTTATCTTTAAATGTTTTTTTCCTTGTGTATGCCTCTGTGAACAGTAGAAATGAAAAGAGTCTACTATGTGTACTTATAGGGTGTACTTTTATTTATGAAGGATTTTGCAGCCAGCCATATACATGAATAACCTTACACTTCAATAGATAAAAGATGAAGACCCAATGTAGGTAAGAAACCTTAGTTGTATATACGTGGCCTTATAATCAGTCAAAACTTCTCTTAACCCACACCATGGAATAAAGAGAACATTGCCAGGAGGCCTTCACTCTTCTAGAAGGACATCATTTGTTAGGTCCTTTTTCCATGCTTTAGAATAAAAGAGACAATAATTAGAAATATCTCCCTCATAATAGGTTCTACAGCAAATTGTACTTTAATGGCTATAAGTGCCCAACAGACTTCAAATTATCTTGTGAAAGTTATGCTAAATGATAGAATTGGTTAAACAGAGAAGTACCCGTGCAGTTGCTGACACTTGTGGCCTGTGGAGAAATCTATAAAATGTAAATTATAAAAATTCAGTTGTAGGGGATTAATGAAAAGACCACTTAGTCAAGTGAGTAGACTCTTCATCTAGCTCATTCTTTAATCTATTTAATTTTAGGTGGTTTCATTTGTGGGTGCCATGAGTAAGGAGAATATTCCAAACTATTGGCATTATCCTCCCAATAGTCATAACGGTCTTCTTGGGGCACTGTATTCTCTCAAAGTTTTTCAATGTTTGCATGCAATCATTTCTAGAACATCAAATGGTCTCTCTTCAACTGGAATGACAAAAGAAGAAAGAAATGTGTGACCATGAGGACACTGTAACCTATGAATGACATGCTGAGACTGGAAACCTAAAATGATGGTAACTGAGAGTGGTGCTAAGGCCCTAAGTTTTTATTACCCTCTCACCTAAGTGAGAACCTGGCCAAAAGCGGGGACTTTTTTAAAAACAAAATTATGAGAGGTCATTATTTTGGACTGAACTCATGCACTAGGTGCTAACAAACCAAACCAAACTAAAATGGAGTCAATTGTGCTAAATGTGACATAATCAAACTAAGGCTTTAATAAAACACATAAATCCTATAACAGACCAGGTTTTGTTTTTCTCCTGTACAAAGGGTAGTCCAGCATAGGGTACCCCTATTCAGTCCTTATTCTCTCCTTGCAAAACTCAATGCTCCGCTGCTTCCCAGTGAGTTTCAAAACCATATTGGTACATTTATGACAGCAATAGTGACATCAATGATTAAGGTTTTGGGCAATCTCTCAAAATTGAGAAAATGACCACAAGTGAGGGAATTGTTAAAGCAAACTAAATATGGCCTGAGAAAGACTCCATACTTCTATACTTGAATCCTTGTAGATGAACTATAACCTAGCTCAATAGACAAAATCGAAAACCTAATTTAATAGTATGCACCTGTAACAATGGCCGAGTGTTGGCCAATCGCAGCAGCCATACTTCAACTACTCAGACTGCTGAATGTTCAAACTGCATTCAAATAAGGCAAACACTGAGCTATAACCAATCTCACTGTTTCTGTACCTCACTTCTGATTCCTGTGCGTCACTTTATATTTTTTGTCTTTAAATTTGTTCTAACCACAAGGACCCCTGGAATCTCTGTGAACCTTCTGTGATTCTGGGGTCTGCCTGATTCACACATCATTCATTGCTCAATTAAACTCTTTTAAATTTTATTTGGCTGAAGGTTTTTTATCACTATCAAAAAAATTTATTCTGTTTCTCCCTGGCACACATTATACTTTCTAATTGTGTACTGAACTGTGTTTAACTTTTATATTGTCTATTTTGCACATAACTCCATGAAGGCAAGGTCCATGACTATTTTGTTAATCACCATGTACCCAGAGACTTGTATAAAGCATAGCAAATAGTCAAAGCCTAATAAAATATTTGTTGAATAAAAAAAGGAAAAGTGGAGGCAGAGCAAGATGACTACATAGAACCCTCCAATGGTGATACGCCCAGGAGGAACACAAATTGAACAACTATGTACAAAGAAAACACCTTCGTAAGAATCAAAAATCAGGCTATCACAGTACCTGCTTTTAACATCATATGAAGGAAAGGGTCACTGAAGAAGGTAGGAAAGACAGTCTTGAATTGCCAATACCATCCCTTCCTCATCTCCCAGCAGCACAGTATGGCATGGAGAAAGAAACTGTGTACTTGAGGAAGGGAGAAGAAAGTGATTGTGGGAATCAGTGCTGCACTGCTACAGAAAACAACAGAGGAAGAATTCAGTCAGAGCCTATGGAGGGAACATTGAGACCAACCCTAGCCAGAGGCAAATTATTCATTTCAGCAGTCAGAACCTGAGTTCCAGCAAGTCCTACCACCGCAGGTTAAAATGCTCTGTGGTCTTAAATAAACTTGAAAGGCAGTTCAGGCTACAGAGACTGCAATTCCTGGGCAAGTCCCGGTGCATTGCTGGGTTCAAAGCCAGTTGACTTGGGGTGCACATTATCAAGTGAGACACCAGCTGGGGCAGCCAAAGGAATATTTTCATTACTCCTTTCCCAACCCCAGGCAGTGCAGCTTGCAGATCCAAGAGTGATATCTTCTTTCTACCTGAGGAGAGAAAAGGGGAGAGTAAAGAGTACTTTGTCTTGCAACTTTGATACCAGTTCAGCCACAGTAGGATATAGCACTAGGCAAAGTCCTCAAGCCTCATTCAAGGCCCCAGCTCCCAGATGACATTTCTAGACCAACACTGGGCCAGAAGAGAACCTACTGCCTTGAAGAGAACAACTCAATCCTGCTGACTAAAGAGCCCTTGGGCTTTGAATAAACATTAGCATTACCCAAGCAGTACTGACTGTGGGCTTTATGTGAGACTCAGTGACATGCTTGCATTAGTTGTGACTCAGCACATTCCCAGTTGTGGCAGTCATGGGGAGAGACTCCTGCATGAGGAAAGGAGAGGGAAGAGTAAGGGAATTTTCTCTTGCAGCTTGGGTACCAACTTGGCCATAGTGTGTCAGAGCATCAGGCAGGCTACTGGGGTTCCTGATGGTATGCCTTGGCTCCTTGATGCCATTTCCGGACCTGACCTGGGCCAGAGCGGAGCCCACTGCTCCAACAGGAGAGACAGGCCTGGCAGCATTCACCACAAGCTGATTAAAGAGATTTTGGGGCTTAAGTGAACATTGACAGTAGCCAGGCAGTATTTGCCATGGGCCTGGGTGGTGGTGGCTGCAGGGAGGGATACCTTTTGCTCGATGAAAGGAGAGGGAAGAGTTGGGAGGACTTTGTCTTGCAGCTTGGGTGTCAGTTCACCTGCAGTAGAATAGAGCACCAAGTAGATTCTCAAGCTTCCTGAATCCCAAACCTGGCTCCTGGATGGCATTTCTGGACATGCTCTGGGTCTGAAGTGAACAGAGGAGGATGACTTGCCACCCTGAAGGTAAAAACACAAGCCTAGCTGGACTTCCATTTGACGACTGAAGAGCCCTTGGGCCTTTGGTGAACATGAGTGATAGCCAGGCAATGGTGATAGCCAGGCAATGGTTGCCGCAAACTTTGGGCAAGACCCAGTGATGTGCTGGGTTTGGGTCTAACCCAGCACAATCCCAGTAGTGGTAGCCACAGGGGTGCTTGTGTCACCTCTCTCTCAGCTCCAGAGAGCTCAACATAGAGAGAAAGACTCCAATTCTTTGGGGCGAGGTAAAGGAAGAGAACAAGAGTCTTTCCCTGGTAATCCAAAAAACTGTCCTGGATTTTACCCAGGACCACCAAGGTGGTACCCTGATGAGTCTGAAAGAGTCACAGTGCTACTGGTGTTAGGGTGTCCCCTAATACAGACATGGCTGCCATAACCAAACTTAGGTAATAGCACTAATTTCCTTTGAATACATGGAAAGCCTTCCCCCCAAAAATAGGCACCAACAAGTTCAGACTGTGGAGACTACAATAAATAAGTAATTCTTCAATGCCCAAATTGATGAACATCTACAAGCATCAAGATCATACAGGAAAACATGACTTCACCAAACAAACTGAATAAGGCACCAGTGATGAATTCCAGAGTGAGAGATATATGACCTTTCAGACAGAGAATTCAAAATAGCTATTTTGAGGAAGCTCAACAAAATTTAAGATAACACAGAGAAGAAATTCAGAATCCTATCAGATAAATTTAACAAAGAGATTGAAATAGTTTTTAAAAATGAAGCCAAAATTCTGGAGCTGAAAAATTCAATTGACATTCTGAAGGACGTATTCGAGCCTCTCAGGAGCAGAACTGATCAAGGAGCAGAAAGAATTACTGATCCTGAATATAGGCTACTTGAAAATACACAGTCAAAGGACATAAAGAAAAAAAAGACAATACAAAGGAATAAAACACACCTGCAAGATCTAGAACATAGCCTCAGCTGGGCAAATCTAAGAGGTACTGACCTCTAAGAAGAGGTAGAGAGAGAGAGAGACAGAGATCAGAGTAGAAAGATTATTCAAAGGTATAATAACAACGAATTTTCCAAACCCAGAGAAAGATATCCATATTCAAGTACAAAAAGGTTATAGAACACCAAGCAGATTTAACACAAATAGCACTACCTCAAGATATTAAATCAAACTCCCAAAGTCAATAATAAAGAAAGGATCCTAAAAGCATCAAGAGAAAAAAACAACATACTAAAGAGCTTCAAGCAAGAATGGCATGACATATTTAAAGTGTTGAAGGAAAAACCTTTTAGCCAAGAATAGTATGTCCAGTGAAAATATTGTTTAAGCATGAAGGAGAAATAAAGACCTTCCTAGAAAAACAAAAGCTGAAGGATTTCAGCAACAGTAGACCTCTCCTACAAGAAATGCTAAAGGAAATTCTGCAATCTGAAAGAAATGGACATGAATGAGTGTATGAGGGTTCTCCACAGGGACAAAACCAATACACTAGATGCATAGATAAAGAGGAGTTTATTAAGGAATACTCACTCACACAATTACAAGATGAAGCTCCACAATAGGTTGTCTGCAAGCTGAGGAGCACAGAAGCCAGTCCAGTCCTAAAATCTCAGAAGTAGGGAAGCTGACAGTGCAGCCTTTAGTCTGGGGCCAAAGGTCTGAGAGCCCCTGGAAAACCATTGGTGTAAGTCTGAGTCCATAAGCTGAAGAACTTGGAGTCTGATATTCTAGGGCAGGAAGCATCCAGCACAAGAGAAAGATGAAGGTTGGAAGACACTGAGTCTGCTCCTTCTATCTTCTTCTGCTTGCTTTATTCTAGCTAAGCTGGCAGATGATTAGATTGTGTCCACCCAGATTGAGGCTGGATTGGCCTCTCCCAGTCCACTGACTCAAAGGTTAATCTCCTTTGGCAACACTCTCACAGATACACACAGGAACAATACTTTGTATCCTTCAATCCAATCAAATTGACACTCAATAACAACCGTCACAACAAGCAAAAAGAAGACATCCAAAGGAACAAAATGCACCGGCAATAGTAAGTACATGGACAAATACTAGACATTATAACACTCTAATTGTTATGTGTGAACTACTTATCTCTTGACTAAAAGGAAAAAAATGAAACTATCAAAATTAACAATTAAAACAATTTTAAAGACACAGACATTATAATAAGATAAAAATAGAAACAACAAATAGTTAAAAGTATGGAAGATAAACTAGAATATGCGTTTTCTCTTTGCTTGTTAGTTTAGTTGGTTTTTTCAATCAATGTTAAGTTGTTTTCAGTTTGTAATCATGGGTTATGAAATGTTACTTTCACGTATCATGGTAACCTCAAATTAAAAAACCTTAAACAGATACACAAAAAGAAAAAGTAAAAAATAAAACAAACCACCATAGAAAATCATCTTCCCCAAATGGTAGACAGAAAGGTAGGAAGGAAGAATGGAAGGAAGGGAAAAAAGGAAGAAAAAAGAGAAGATCACATAATAACAAGAAGAGAAGTTATAAAATGGCAAAAGTAAGTCTTTACTTATCAATAATAATATTTACTGTAAATGGACTAAATTATCCAATCAAAAGACATAGAGTAGCTGAATGGATTTTTAAAAAAGGCCCAAAGATCTGCTGTCTACAAGAAGCACATTTCACCTATAAACACACAAATAAACAGAAAATAAAGGGATGAAGAAAGAAATTCCATGCAAATAGAAACCAATAAAGAGCAAAACAGACAAATAAGGTCATTATATAATGATAAATATGTCAATTCAGAAAAAAACATAAAACAATTTTAAACATATATGCACCCAACTCTGGAGTACCCAGATATAAAAACAAATATTAGAGCCAAAGAGAGACAGATTACAATACAATAATAGCTGGACACTTCAACATCCCACCCTCAGCATCAGAAAGATCATCCAGGCAGAAAATCAACAAGGAAACATCAGCCTTAATCTCACTATACAGCCAATGGAACTAATAGATGTTTACAGAACATTTTATCAAATGGCTGTAGAATACACATTCTTCTCCTTAGCACATAGGTCATTCTCAAGGATAGAGCATATGTTAGGACATAAAACAAATATTTAAAAATTCAAAAAATGAAATCGTGTCAATATCTTCTCTGATCACAGTGGAATAAAACTAGAAAACAGTAACAAGAGTAATTTTGGAAACTATGCAACTGCATGGAAATTATACAATATGCTCCTTAATGACAAGTGGGTCAATGAATACATTAAGAAAGAAATTTTTAAAATCCTTGAAATACATGAAAATGGAAAGACAACATACCAAAACCTATGGAATACAGAAAAAGCAGTACTAAGAGATAATTTATAGCTATACACAACTATATCCAAAAAGCAGAAAAACTTCAAATAAACGACTGAAAAAATTCATCTTAAACAAGAGATAATGAAAACCTAAATTACTAGACGATCAGAGCAAAGATAAATAAAATTGAAATGTTAAAAACAATACAAAAGATCAACAATATGAAAAATCAATTTTTGGAAAAAGTTAACCAAATTGACAATCCTTTAGTCAGACTAAATAAAAAAGAACAAATAAATAAAATCAGAGATGAAAAGGGAGACATTACAATATTGCAGAAATTCAAATATCATTAGACGCTGTCTCTTATACACATCTAGATGTGTATAAGAGACAGAACGCCAGAAGACTCACTGAGTCTGCTCCTTCTATCTTCTTCTGCTTGCTTTATTCTAGCTAAGCTGGCAGATGATTAGATTGTGTCCACCCAGATTGAGGCTGGATTG
>NW_012098432.1:2443920-2456881 GCF_000951045.1 Mandrillus leucophaeus | reverse complement strand
AACAAGAGATAATGAAAACCTAAATTACTAGACGATCAGAGCAAAGATAAATAAAATTGAAATGTTAAAAACAATACAAAAGATCAACAATATGAAAAATCAATTTTTGGAAAAAGTTAACCAAATTGACAATCCTTTAGTCAGACTAAATAAAAAAGAACAAATAAATAAAATCAGAGATGAAAAGGGAGACATTGAACCTGATATCACAGAAATTCAAAGGATCGTTAGAGACTACTATGAGCCACTATATTGCCAATACATTGGAAAGCCTAGAAGAAATGGATAAATTCCTGGAAACATACAGCTTAGCAAGATTGATCCATGAAGAATTCCAAAACCTGAATAGATCAATAACAAGTAGTGTGACTGAAGCCATAATAAAAAGTCTTCCAGCAAAGGAAAACTCAGGACATGACTTTATTGCTGAATTATACCAAGCACTTAAATAAAAACACCAATCCTACTCAAACCCTTCCAATAAATAGAGTAGGAGGGAATACTTCCAGTCTCATTCTGTGAGACTAACATTATGCTGATACCAAAACCAGACAAAGACATATCAAAAAGAAAACTAAAAGTCTCATATCCCTGATGAACATTGTTGCAAAAATCCTCAACAAAATACTAGCAAACCAAACCCAACAATACATTAAGGTGTTTCATCATGACCAAGTGGGATTTATCCCAGGGATGCAAGGATGATTCAAGACATGCAAATAGCAAAGAGTATATAAAAATGTGCTCAACAGTATTGATCATCAGAAATGCAAATCAAAACTATAATTAGATATCATCTCACCCCAGGTAAAATGGCTGTGATCCAAAGGATAGGTAATAATGAATGCTGGCAAGAATGTGGAGAAAACGGAAACTTTGTATGCTGTTTTGGGGTACGTAAATTAGTACAGACACAATGGAAATAGTGAACATTATGGGATTTCCTCAGAAAACTAAAGTAGAACTTCCATATGATCCAGCAATTTCACTGCTAGGTATATACCCAAAAGAAAGGAAACCAGTATATCCAAGAGTTATCTGCATTACCATGTTTACTGTAGCACTATTCCCAATAGCCAAGATTTGGAACCAACCTTAGTGTCCATCAACAAATGAATATATAAAGAAAATGTACAAAATACAAAATGGAGTGCTATTCAGCCATAACAAGAATGAGATTTTGTCATTTGCAATAGCATGGATGGAACTGGAGGGCATTACATTAAATGGCATAAGCCAGGCATAGAAAGACAAATTTATCATGTTCTTACTCATTCATAGCAGCTAAAATTAAAGCCATTGAATTCATGGAGATAGAAAGTAGAATGATTGTTCCCAGAGGCTGGGAAGATTATTGGGGAGACAAGGAGAGAAATGAGAATGGTTAATGAGTATAAAAATATAGTTAGATACAATGAATGAGATCCACTACTTGATAGTACAACAGGGTGACTACAGTCAGCTATAATTTACTGTACATTTAAAAATAACTAAAAGCATATAATTGGACTGTTTATAATATAAATAAATGATAAATGTTTGAGGTGATGGATATTCCATTTATCCTAATATGATTGTTACATTTTATATGCTTGTGTCAAAATATTTCATGTATCCCATAAATATGTACACCGATTATGTACCCATGATAATTAAACATTAAAAATTTTAAGAAGGTAAAATAAAGTAAAAGCATTGACATAATTAACTGAAAGGGTATAGATTTTGATTAAGCATTAATGAAGAAAAGTGCTGCATATTTTCAAAGCTTCTATAAAATATTATTGTCAGTTAACATGTATTAAATGTCTACTACCTGCCAGGAAATATGTAGATTAATGTACATTTCTCACAACAAACCTGTACAGTAAACACAAATATATATGTTTTCCTGTCGAAAAAAATAAGTTTCAGTTAGATTAAGCAACGTGCCAAATTTACCAACTTGTAAACAACAGTTTCTTAATCTATGCAGTTCTAAGACCTGCCTATTACACAAGAGTTTGACTATTAATGTAGATTAGATATTATGTATTCAAAGCTGTTAATTTCTCTGATGAGAAGGTGAGGTCCAGAGAGATGAGTGCCTTACAGAATGCCATACGATTAGCAAATAAGAGGCAAGGTCTCTGGATTTTCTATCCAAAGTGTGTTTATCTCCTCTATGTTGAAACACAAATAGCAGTTAAAACAATAGTGAATCATATCAGAAAATCTTAATAACTTATCTTGTTCAAGCAGGAGGTCTACAAATAATTTACATTATTGTTAAAAGAGTCTTCTTCCTTCCTTAGAGGGATTATGCTTCTTCACTGTTTTAGGTACTTAAAAGGTGTTATATTACTCTTTGTAATTTGACACTTTTGAAGTACAAATATAATATGAAGGCATTTTGCAAGAAATATGTGTTCTAATTAATGACTACTCTCTGTGTCCTTCAAACTTTTTTCATCAAATTCTTTTATTGTGTAGGAAAATACATTATTAAATACATATTTTTAGATATACAGGCTTTGCTTCATTCGTAAATCTAAAGAAACTATTCTTAAAGTAGAATGAAAGAAAGAAGCAAGACAAAATTATCACTGAAAGCTATCTAGCCAGTTTTCAGGTGATAAAAATAGTCTACCTCCCTAGCATATTTACGTTTTTCTGAAAAGTTTACTGTTCCTACATCTACAATAACTGGCATGTTGTATGTGTTAGCAAAGGGATTTTGGGAAAAAAGTTTCAGGAAGCCCAATAACAGCAAAAACAATGTCAACAATAACAATAGTAAAAATATATCACTGATTAAGGAAATACTTTGTGGCTAGCAGTGTGCTCTGATCATCTTTTTCCATGCTCCATCTCATTTAATTTTCACAGTAAGCTAATACTTAAACAAAAATACCTTTATTATCCCATTTCATTGATAATAAAATTGGACTTCAGAGACTTTAATTAATACCTACAACTTCCCAGGTGGTAATGAAAAAAGCCAGTATTCTGACCTAAATATTCCGACTCCAAAGTCCATGAACTTATCTAACAATAAAATTTGAATATTTAAGTGAAGTCTTTGCAAAGGGAAATATTTTTTGAAAACTGTACAATACGCTTCAGAGATTCCCTAGTGTTTCTTGAAGGGTTGAGGATCATTGACCTACAAAAATAGCTTCTTAGGTACTTTTAAGTAAGAACAAAATAAGTTATGTAATTTCCTTCGAAATTTAATAAACACCACTTTGTATATTCTGAGTCAAACATTTATCTCAATTTACTTGAGCTGTGGATGAAGCGTTGTCAAAGTGGGTTGGAAGGAAACGGTATTCCAGAAAGAAAGGGAGTCATGCAGAGAGGAGCAACAAGGCTGCTTTTGTTAAACTGAAAGTAATTCAGTGTGATTAAAGAGTAAGGGGTGGCATCTCGCTCACCTGATAACCTTTGCTAAAACTTGTTGCCCAGGCTGAAGTGCAGTGGTGCGATCTCGGCTCACTGCAACCTCTGCCTCCCGGGTTCAAGAGAGTCTCCTGCGTCAGCCTCCCGAGAAGCTGGGATTACAGGTGCCTGCCACCACACCGGACTAATTTTTTTAGATTTTTAGTAGAGACGCCTGTAATCCCAGCATTTTGGGAGGCCAAGGCAGGCGGATCACGAGGTCAGGAGATGGAGACTGGCTAACATGGTGAAACCCCGTCTCTACTAAAAATACAAAAATACAAAAAATTAGCCGAGCGTGGTGGCAGGCAACTGTAGTCCCAGCTACTCCAGAGGCTGAGGCAAGAGAATGGCGTGAACCCGGGAGGCGGAGCTGGCAGTGAGTGGAGATTGCGCCACTGCACTCCATTCTGGGCATCAGAGCTAGACTACGTCTCAAAAAAAAAAAAAAAAAAAATGTTGGCCAGGCTGGTCTCAAATTCCAGACCTTAGGTGAATTACCTGCCTCAGACTCCCGAAGTGCTGGGATTACAGGTGTGAGCCACTGCGCCCGGCCGTGAAGTAATTCTTACCTTGAAATAATAAATCTTACTCTACATGGTTGACATGAGAATTAGGTATTTCAAGTGTCCTATTGTTTAAGCAGGAACTTAATAATGGTTATATGACTGAAAGAAAGGGTGGATGGGAGGACATAGTAAGATGTGAGCCCACAGGTGGGCACAAGGGAAATAGTAAAACAACAAGGGAAATTCTGACATACTATAATTTTAAAATTAGTTCTAAATGTTATTCTTATATTTAATCTTGTTAAAAAACAAGATTAAACCACATGAAAGAATTTGTAGTTAAAAAGAAATGTATGATTACATTTGTGCCTTAGAGCACTATTGTGTCACCGTGGCAACAGATTTAAGACAGGTCTCATGATTCAGGGAGACAATAGAATCATGGAAACGATGTGTGCAAACTACTTTAGTAATTCAAACATGAAATTATTACAGCCAGAAAAAGTCAAAGTTTTAGAGATAGAAAGGAAGAGAGGACTGCAGTTGATATTTAGGAGGTAAAATAATAGGTTATGGTGACTAATTGGATGTGGATATGAAAAGAAATAAACATTCAACAAATCCAGGTTCCTGGTTTGGATGTCATTTAACTGTCATTTAGATAATGACGCTGGGAAAAAGAGAAACAAGCTGTTTCTCCCATGAAAGGATTATAAAATTCAGGGAAAAGGGTGGCAAGGACAGAAAGCATTTCCTTATCATTAATAAAATGGCAAATGCTTTTATTTTGGAAAGAAAGGTTTGTGATCAAGAAGCAAAATATATGATTTCCCATTGATGTTTTTCCACATATAATAAATGAAAGGACAAGGGACACCAATGATGTAACTCTAAATGAGATAAGAAATGAAATCACACTGGTTTTATTTATATAAAACTTGTTTACCTAATTCTTATATTTTTCTCGTGGAAGGTAAGGAAGTGGAGAGTTAAAGACAGAAATTATAGTGATTAAAGGTGCGTGGTTTCCCTTTACCTTTATAATGTGGTAAACACCTGTAATTCCTTGAACTACATCATGACACAGGTAACCAACTCTGCTAAATACACAGAAAGGCGATCCCTTCTTTTGTTGCATAAAATATTCATGAATGTTAATCTCTGTTCATAAATAAGTGTTTCCTAGAACAATAGAAATGCAGTTAATTCCAAAAATTAAGTGAAAAATTCTGGGCCCCATCATTACAATATGTTCACTCTGAAGGAAAATAGCCTTAATATCCAGGGTTCTAGGAACACTGATATTCTGCAGGATTTGAGAACTTATGATTTCTCACTTAGTTTTTCATTTAGAATAATTAATTGGAGTATTTATCAAGAAGTTCAGTAAAAGTTGTAATTTTTTCATTATTCTGTCAATTAAAAATTCAACTGTAAATAACAGAAATAAACATTTCAATTGTAAGTAACAGAAGTAAAAGTTGTAATTTTTCATTATTCTATCAATTAAAAATTTCAATTGTGGCTGGGTGTGGTGGCTAACGCCTGTAATCCCAGAATTTTGGGAGGCCAAGGCAGGCGGATTATGAGGTCAGGAGATGGTGACCATCCTGGCTAACATGGTGAAACTCTGTATCTACTAAAAATACAAAAAATTAGTCGGGCGTGGTGGCAGGCACCTGTAGTCGCAGCTACTCGGGAGGTTGAGGCAAGAGAATGGCGTGAACCCAGGAAGCAGAGTTGGCAGTGAACGGAGATTGCTCCACTGCACTCCAGTCTGGGCAACACAGCTAGACTCCGTCCAGAAAAAAAAAAAAAATCAATTGTAAATCATAGAAATTTGAAATCAAAATGTTTAAGGAAAAATTATTTGCATAAGCTCACATAACTGAACTGTACAGGGTTGGGTGTGGTGTTGGGAATGGAGAAATTCAGAATTGGCTTGGTTGTGCTGTTTCTGAGTTGCTGCCATTTCTAAATGCTATGGTTTGCCTCAGGTTACTTCAGGCTTATAGCATCAATAAACCAAATTTTTAAAAAAGGGTTTGATTTCCTTGTAGAAAATTGATTTTCATCAGGTTTGATTGACTTGACTTGGAAAGATGCCAGTCCCTGAAGTAATGAATATAATAAGAAAGATAGAATGTGCTGACTGGCTTTTCCCAAGACACATAATGCAGGTCTGGTGCCTGGAAATGAGGCCAACTCCATCCAAAATACCTGAACTGAGGTTGAAGTAACCATGATGATTCATAAAGCAAAACAGTACTATTAGTAGATGCAGAAAGTTTTGATGTTGGGTTTCAAAATTATTAAATACCCGCTACCAAATAAGCAACTTGGAAGTGGTCCAGGCACAAGGCAAGGACAAAATAAGTTTACTAAATCAGTGAATTTTGGAGGATTCTCTAGAATTCTATCTCCACTGAATTTCTTGAGCTGTTGCAATACACAAGCAAGGACAATACAAATATAAAGTATTTGTCTTTGTATGAATAGATAATTTATTTCAGTTAATATATAGATGGCCAATAAACATAAGAAAGAGTTCAACTGTATAAACTGTCAAATGAAACATAACATTTTCATTTATCAAATTGGCAGTTTTAAAAAGATATTGCTAATTGTTGAGGCTGGAGTAAAAAAGGCCTCAAATATAGTTTGAAAAAATAAAACCACTGTAATATTTCTGCTGAGCAGTTATCAATGTAAATCAAGAGTCTCAATAATATACAATGCCTAAAACATGGAAACAATCTAAATTTCAAACAATAGTTACATTTATAATGATAAATTGCAGTGAAGTTCAATATCACAGAATTCTACCAATGTATTTTTAGGATTAGATCAGTATATGGTGAAATACATATAATATAATGTAAAACTAAATAGCAGTGAGGATTTTGCAGTGTATTTTCTATATGCACTTACATTAATATGTTTTAATACTATATATAATACATGCAAGAATGCATGCATATACACACAATAAATACACAAAATATTAATTATGGTTATCTTTGAGTCATTGATGAATCAACAATTTTTTATATCATACCTTATATTTCAAATGATCTTCAAAAAATATAATTCTGACTTCTAATTACACTGTAGAGCTATAGTAACCTAAACAGCATTGTACTGGCATGAAAACAGACACTTAGACCTACAGAACAAGTAAGGAACTCAGACACAAATCCATACTTCGACAGTGAATTTATTTTTGACACAAGTGCTAGGAATGTACACTGAAGAAACTACAGTATCTTCAATAAATGGTGCTGGGAAAACTGGATATCCACATGCAGACAATGAAACTAGACCCCTAGATCGCTCACCAAACATAAATTCAAACCAAAATAAAGACTTAAATCTGAGACCTGAAATTATGAAACTTCTAAAAGAAAAATTGGAGAAATTCTTCAGGACATTGGTCTAGGCAAAGATTCTTGAATAATACCCCCAAAGCACAGACAATCAAAGAAAAAAATGGATAAATGGAATCACATCAAGTTAAAAACGCTCTATACAGTAAAATAAACTGTCAACAAATTGAAGAGATAAGTCACAGAATGGGAGAAAGTATTTGCAAGCTATCCATCTGAATATGTAATAAGCTCAAACTTTACAGGAAGACAACTAATAATCTGATTTAAAAATGGCCAAAAGACCTGAATAGATATTTCTCAAAGAAGACATGCAAATGGCAAACAGATATATAAAAAATGTGCTCAACATTACTGATCATCAGAAAAATGCAAACTGAAACTACAAAGAGATATCATCTCATCCCAGTTAAAATGGGTTTGAGCCAAAAGATAGGTAATAATGAATGTTGGTGAGGGTGTGGATAAAAGGGAACCCTAGTACACTGTTGGTGGAAATGTAAATTAGTACAACCACAATAGAAAACAGTATGGAGATTTCTCGTGAAACTAACAATAGAACTGCCATGTGATCCAGCAATCGCATTGCTAAGATAGACTCAAAATAAAGGAAATCAGTATATTAAAGAGATATCTGCATTCCCATGGTTACTTTAGCACTATTCAAAATAGCCAAGATTTGGAACCAAATTAAGTGCCTTCAACAAATGAATGGATAAAGAAAATGGGGTATTTATATACGAGTGCTATTCAGCCGTAAAAAGAAAAAGATCTTGTCATTTGCAACAACAGATGGAACTGGAGGACATCATATTAAGCGAAATAAACCTGGCGCAGTAAGATAAACTTCTCATGCTCTCACTGATTTGTGGGAGCTAAAAATGAAAACAACTAAACTCATGGAAATAGAGAGTAGAAGGATGGTTACCAGAGTCTGGGAAGGGTAGTAGGTAGAGGGAAGTAAGGGGTATAGTTAATAAATGCAAAAATATAGTTAGATACAATTGATAAGATCTACTATTTGATAGCACAGCATGGTGACTATAGTCCACAAAAATGTACTGTACATTTAGGAATAACTAAAAGTACAATTGAAATGTTTGTAACACAAAGAAATGAATGCTTTTGGAGATACTTTATTTACCCTAATGTAATAATTATTATGAATTATATGTCTGTATCCAAATTCTCATTTTCCCCCAAAATATGTATACCCACTATGTACCCATAAAAATAAAAAACAAAAAAATTCACTTTTGTAACTAAACAATTTATAATCTTTTCCCTTGCCCACTAATGTTAGCAACTTAATATATAGACAATTGTCATCTCTTCTGTATGTCACTATAATTATCTTCAGACTACTAATAGACTTCTCCCTGACTCCCTGGCACATATACATACACACATATGTGTGTGTGTGTGTGTGTGTGTGTATACATACATATATGTGTGTATATACGTACATATATACGTGTGTGTGCGCGCGTGCGCGCACGCGCGTGTGTGTGTGTGTGTGTATTCTCCCAAGTTTTGCCAGAGTTATTTTTCTAAAACATATCTGGTAATACTTCTGTATTTTAAAATCTTTCTTCGTTTTCTGACAGTATCACTAATCTCTGTAATGTTGTACAAAAGGTCCTTTAGAGTCTTCCTTTAGTGACCTATCCAATTGCATATCCTGTTATTGTCCATGTATGTACTTATAACTATGGTGCCAGGGCTTGTGCAAGACCCAACTTGCTTGGAAAATTATACCGTCCTTCATAACTCTGGATATTGGCTTATACCGTTCTAGACTTTAAAATGTCTTTTAAACCCTTCCCAGCTTCCAAAACCTTAATGCAATATTTTCTACTCTAGTATACTTTCCCCCAATTCTTTGCCCCCTGGCAGACTTGGTCTTCTGTAATTTCTATGGAATTGCAGGTACTATAATCCTTAGCCTGTATCCCACATGCACAACAGAGCAAAACACTGTTAAATATTTGAGAGTGAATGTTTAAAGGAGTACCTATAGTTTGAATGAAGTCACAAAATGCTTTGGGAACTCAAAAGAATTATATTATTAATTCCTTCTGAGAACTTAAACTACCATTAGATTACAGTACCTCTTAGGTACATCACCATTTGTTTCTTTTACTTTTGGCTTGCACAACATCTATTCTCTCAGTTCTTTACCTTCCTTTCTGTTGATTCCTATTCAGTGTTCTTCTATGTATTCCACACTTCATTTGCAGACACATCCCAGAATCTATGTGTGTTCTTCTTTACCCATCTTTTTCTCTGAAAGAATAATACAGTCTCACAGTTTATTAGTAAACTCATATCATGATGGTTTACTAATTCCATTTTTGCTCCAGATCCATATTTAACATTTTTCTGACAAATGTCTATTAATTCAGAAGGTAAATCTCTCTTTGCCCACTGCTGAACTTATCATCATTATTCTTTTTGGTATGATCATCACCTTATTTAGCAATAAAATATGTCAATATCACAAATATTTTTTCCTAAATCTTTATTCCATACTAATAATTTTCATTTTCATTGATATCACCCCCATATTTTCATGTTTTGCACATCCTTTCAAATCCCTTTGTCTAGTGCCTAATACAAGTCTTTATTTCTTTAAATGATACTATTAAAATATAGCAGTCTTGCTCTTGTTTACAACATTTTTTAAAGGCCCACTTATTTATACATATAATTTTATCAACAGAGAAATGAATTTTATGCTAATGGTTATGCAGCATGGGTTTGAATCTGATAATCCTCGTTTTGTTCTTTTTCCTAATCCATTTATACTGACTTTTGGGACATTACTTAGCTTCTCTAAGGTTCCATTTTGCCAACTTTCAAATGCAGTTAATAAAACTTATCTCTTAGTTTGTACAGAGGATTTAATTAAATGAGATCTTAGATGTAAAGGCTTAATATTTTGCATCAAATATATAAAGGCATTTCTGTATTCATTGTGAAATTGATAAATGATGGGGCATTGGAAGAGGAAATATTCCTATTTCTCTCCCATGTTCAGGATCAATTCTTAAATTGTAAACACTTTAGTAGATGTAGAACTGAAACATTATTATTATTATTATTATTTAGCTGATATTGTAAATTGTGGTTTATATCAGTGGTCAAGTGGGGTTTCTAATTTTGAATCACAGAATTAAACAAATTCAGACTCTTGGTCACAAGAAATGCTGACTGAGAAAGCCCTCCTCATCAGGGCATAGTGCACTGCTATAGAAGGCATGACTTGGAAGAGAGGAGAGAAATGTGTGCTCCCAGTGGGTGAGCATCTCCCTTCTGGGAAAGCACAGAGAGAACTGTAATTGGGCTACATTTGTCTAGTTTATTTGTAAACTCTTCAATCAAATCAGGTATTTCCCATGAGAGAAGTGAGGGAATGAGAAAAGAAAGGGGAGATATGGTAGTAGAGCTGCATCCACATAAATGAAAACACTTGGACAGGGAAAGTTCCTCTATAAGGATGACAAAGCCATTAGTTTATGCTGGACCTAACAGACACCCATTTAATGGTAACTAATGATATACACTTATCTTCCAAAAATAAGTTTTATATTACCATCAAACATTTCCAGATATCCCCAAAAGCCTTAGAGGAAGAACATTAAAACATAAAAATGCCTTCATATATTCAATTTCTTCTAAGCTAAACTCCTCTCACTTTTTCCCACACATACTCTGTCACTCCAAAGTAGTTTCTAGAAATCCATATTTTATGGCCTTTTCTTACATTATTTCTTCAGCCTAAAATGTTCTTTGTTCTTCAGACCCTAAGTTAAATGCTAATTTTTCTTTCCTCTTGTCCACATTATGAGCCTGTGCTTTTACAAAGCATTTATTCCATTCTTTAGGATATTAATTATTCAGCAAATCTCCACTATCTACTAGATTTTACACTGCTCTAGGATTCTAAATTCTAAATTCTAAATTCCATATGTACTTCCATTCCCATCCCATCAACCAGATCTCATCACAATATATAGCATATAGGAAATGCTTAATATCTGTTCAATGAACATGAATTAGTTCACCTGTATTTCTATCTCCAGACAATGTATTAAAGTTATTAATCAGGACTGATCCTAGTGCTTGCTATATTATATATTGCTAATTCATCTGGGATTCAAAAATGAAAGATTGGCAACTATTTTGCAATCCAACGAATAGTATTACAATTTTAAAATCAGCTATCTTTGCTTTGTTATGACAATTCACATGACTTTGACCTATAAAAAGAGTGTTGACACAACTGCAGTTCAGAAAGTCAAAGGGTAGATTTTTATGAATTTGTAGCTCCTTCCCCAGAGAAATGCTGTAGAACTTTTATTAGCTCTATTCCCTCAAGCCTCAAGGAGTTAATAAAATCTGAATTCCCTATTCCCTCTATGGAATAATATTATCATAGACTTACAACCACTATAAATGAGAGCCTAGATAATATATTGTATTTAGAAGTTACTTCTAAAAGTAATAGAAACCACCTGGTCATCCACTCCCTCATTCAGTTATGGCAGCCAGATTTATGAACTTGTAGGCACAAGATTGCCTACATCTTGTGAGTAATTAGGTTTGGGGTGGGAGAGGACATGAGGAAATGTACTTTAATTAATGGGCTACTTTGATCAGACACTACTTCTTTAATCCTTGAAGAATGCTTAAAAGATAGGTAATTGTGAATCCCTCACAGGAACATTCCCTGAATGGGATGATGCAAATATACTCAATTGTCTCTCATCCTTGGCCAAGTCCATGTTTTCAAAAAGTGAGGGCTAAAACTTTTGTCTTCTGTTGGAACAAGTTTAAAATTGATGAATTCATAATGAATTGTGAATTTCTTAGTTTATCAACAATTGCGTGCATGTAGCTTTCACTGTCTTTGTTTTGTTCCTTATGCTATAGTACAGACTGAATGACAAAAATATTATTTGTAATTGATTTGGCAGTAAGAAAACCTTTTCGCCTGGTATAAATTTTACATGGCAAAATCTTACTCTACTTGGTAAAATTTTTGTTATTGTATTGTAAAATTCAGTTATTGTATTGTGGCAGGGCTTTATTGAATTAAACTATCTGGGTAACCCCCTACAGAAAATGTCTTCCCCACCCAAAATTTAATTCAGATGCCAAGACTGATGATGACACACACACCTCAAGAGGAAATGAAAAGGTTTATTGCTCCCATAATGAGCTTTTCTGGGAGAACAAGGCAAATCTCAAGCAAGTCCAAAGATGATGACTTGAGAAACAACTGGCTTGGGGTTTCTATGGTCAGGGATTGCAGCTGGGGTAATGGTTCCTACATGGTTTGACCTTCCTGTCCAGAATGAAGGAAGAAGCAAGCAGTCTTTCTCATTAGCTTGCCTAGACGTGGGGCAGAAGGTGAAGAGGGAGAGGTGGAGCATAAATGGTATCAACAGTTTAACATTAAAAATGCCGTCAGGTTACAAAAGAGCCCCATCTTACGTATCAGGGCATTTTAGATAAAGCTCCAACAGATAACTAGCTCAATATCACAAAATTATTGTCAGAACCAGAACCCATATTAGTAGGTGATTTCAAAGGATTCATCTTTTCCACCATACCCACACTGCCTTCCTCAGAAGAAAGGGA
>NW_012098432.1:2430337-2443385 GCF_000951045.1 Mandrillus leucophaeus | reverse complement strand
TCTTTACTACATAATACAAAATTGAAGCTGGAGCACTGAATGCTTCTAGGTCTCTGCTTTTCTCCCACATGCTATCACAGATTACAGCATGGTATATCTAGCCTTCATTTTAGATCCTAGTTAGGCCATCAAAGGAACCACTATAGAGTTTCTCTAGCCTGAAATAGTGTTCATTGGTGCACACAGAGAGAAAACCCAGTTCTGAATGCCAGGCTCTCCCCTCCTCAAAGCTGGCCTGACTACTCCTCAGGAGGCTTTCCTATCTGCCCTAAAAAGTCCATAATTCATTTATTTTATTTATTTTTTATTTTTTTAAATAGATGTTTCTTGGTATCTTTTAAATAACTCATTTTTTAAAATTTTCATTTTTTAATTTTTGATATGGTTTGACTGTGTCCCCACCCAAATCTCATCTTGAATTCCCACGTGTTGTGGGAGGGACTTAGAGGGAGGTAATTGAATCATAGGGGCAGGTGTTTCCCATGCTGTTCTCATGATAGTGAGTATGTCTCATGAGATCTGATGGTTATCATAAGGGGAAGTTTCCCTGCACAAACTCTCTTTGCTTGCTGCCATCCGTGTAAGATGTGACTTGCTCCTCCTTGCCTTCTGCCATTATTGGCTTTCCCAGCCATGTAGAAATGTAAGTCCAATTAGATCTCTCTCTTATATATAGCCCTATCTAGGGTATGTCTTTATCAGCAGTGTAAAAACAGGCTAATACAATTTTTTACCAGCACCTATTTTGTTAGTAACCTTTATCTTTCATGTCGTCTGCTAATTGATTTCCTTCTTGACATGTAGACTTTAAAATATTGTTTCATGAGTTCTCAGAGTTCTGAAAAGCTGAACCACTTAGAAAAGTTTTAAGAATCTGAAAAACAACCAGTTATAAAATTTCTGTTTTCTAGTATCTCATAACCTGGACTGGTTCTCTCTGATTCACTGTCAACTTACCCAGTAGTGTCTCATAACAAATAAGCACTATTCTTACTGTCTTGCTCTAATTTTAGAAAGTACATTGAGCATGTCCAATTCTACAAATCTTCTCATTTGATAGAAAAACATAATCCATTTTTAGTCTGTATCAGTAATGGAGAACTTTCCAATTCTCTTTCTGTCCCAGGCCTCTCCTCAATGATAAAATGAATTATGTTGTTATTATTGGGTTTAGATGCCCCAATGGAATCTGTACTTTCTATTCTTGACCAATGTAGTGGAAGACAGACAACCAAATAAATATTTTTCCACTAAGTAGTGGTTCTTTGAAGGTCCATCTGTATGACTCTTAGGAGCTAAGGGCCAAGAATCCACCCATGTCAAACAGCAGGTTGTTATTTTATTTATCTTTCTAAAAGGCAATTGTTGGTTTAATGGTATCCAAGTAAATTCCATTTTAATCTCCCCAAATTTACCAAAAAGTTGACTTCAGAGCCATGAGTAAATCTACATTTTTCCTTTAAGAGAGGACTTTCTCCCAACCACTGTGATTCAAAATATAACACTATAATATAACACTAGGGTTTCCGTAGTATGATTGGTCCCACACCAGGTTACTTAAGGATGTATATCTGCTGCTTGAACCCTAAAGACCTCAGCAGGGCCATGGTGCCCAGCTGAGGAGATGACCCTGAGAACCCAAACATCCCAGAGTGTCTGAGAACCTACCAAGAAAAACAGTCCCATCACATACACACAGTAGGCGAACAGCCAGATAATTAGCTTAAAAGCAGCTTTGAGATGGGAGGCAGTGCCCACCTCTAAAGCTATCCTGCTGCCATCCAAGAGTGCCTTGTATGTAAGTCTCTTGGCTCACTCCTAGTTTGAGGGATAGTTTTTCCTTGTGATTCTCAGTTTTTCCCTTTACAGATTTGTGTTTATATCTGCACATTAATTTGAGGTATTCCTATAGCAATTAACATGGACAGCAGAAACTGTTTGACTAGTCGATGAATTTGTAATATAACCTAGTACCAGGACCCTTGAATCCTGGCAGGTCCTGAAGGGACTCAAGTCCCTTGTATCTTAAAAGCCACATCTCTATAAGTGAGGCACTCTGCCTAGTAAAGAACACAGAATTTGTAATATCTCTAGATTCTAATTCTGGTCCTGACATTTGTAAACTATATGATATTGGACATGTTATTTTACCTTTTTTAAAGTCAGTTTCATCATCTATGAAAAGGGAATAACAATTTCTACCTCATCAAGATAATATAAATATTTGACTGAATCAGGAATCCCTCATTTATAGTGACACCAATAACCTGTAGCTATTATTAGTAAAAGTAAAATATTTGGCCTCATGGTCCATCATTGGAAGACAACACTCTCTTCCCTTCAGTTTTTTTTTTTTTTTTCAATAGAAAGAAGCTGGTAAAATACCCCTATGTGTTCTGTTCAAGAGTTGCATGTTAATGACACTGATTCTCAGTTGGCATTTAACAAACTATTGCTAAAATTTAGCAATAATTTTAACATCCCTAGTTGATGCCCCTGTTCTTTCCTTCTTTTGTAGTGTCTGAACACCTCAATCTTTATAGTCTCTTAATTAAAATATAATCACTTTTTAAATTGTGTGTGCTCTCAACTTTCCTTTCTTCTAGCTGAATGTATTTCTGTGCCTTTACTTATGGTTGGCTACTATTCGTTGACCTTTCTAGGCTGTATATCTTCCCTAGGTTCTTTGAGCTCATCTGCTTTCAGGATCAGGCTCCATCAGTTCAGTCTGTCTTTCCACTGCACTTCGCCTCGTTTCCTTTTCACCAATTTCTTGTTAGTTTACTAGCTTGTATAACTCTATGCTAAGAATTGTGATGTTCATTTTACCCCTTATCCTAATGTCCCATTATCTATCTCTTTTATCTTCATTCAGCCATGGGTGTGTACCATTCAGATATACTTTATGAAAAAAATTGAGTGAAAAATAGTTCTATATGAAATAAAGAAAGTTTTTCAATATTATTGAATCTCAATTTCCTCTACTAAAGACAGAAAAAATGTTATTTTAAGTTAAAATACATTTTAAAATATATATACGTACATTTTATATATGTATATATAAATATATATGTATAACAATATTTTTTAAAATATTAATACTGATCCAAAACAAATAGAAAAAACAAACTTTTTTTTAAAAATTAAGGGTAATTCAGTTTTGCTTTCTATGCATTACCTCTTCTTTACTTCTTTAGCTGAACTAAAAAATAATAATAATTAAAGCAATTGTGTTGCCAAAAGTTGTTGGGAATGTGAATGTGGTTAAAAGATTTGAGGAGTAGAAATTGAGGGAACCTTATTTCTTGGAAAACAGTAGTGATTCACTCAATCTGTGTAAAGGGATGTTCTAACCAAAGTATTTCATTTTGTGCTTTATATTTTATGGTGAAAAGAGTAGATGAGAGTCTGCTTGAATACCAAACGTTTCTTGTTATGCAACTGTTTCCATTTTCAACTGCCCTCCACGTATAAATGTTTAAGAAAAGTAGATTTTACGTGAAGTTTAGATCTCGTCTTCCTTTTTAAATTTCAATTTGGACCTCTAAATGTATAGGCTTATTATTGATTGTGAGTACTTTAGATGATGATAATGATGATCATCGTGGTCATATTTATAACATTAAAGGCTCCTTTCATATTCGAGATTACCTTTCAATGTCGTGAAATGAAATCAAAAGCTGTGTCTGTAGGAGATGAACATAATAATGTGACTACTGTATGAACCTCCAAAGTTTCACTCTAATAAAATATAGCCCTGTTCCACCTGACTTAGAGATTATAGAAATAAATTTGTATGATGGTAATAATCTAGGATCTATGTGGGAAAAAAATGATGTATCTCGTCTTTACTGAAAAAAGAAAAGATTCAATTAGCTAAAGTTATTTAAAACTCATTTATCATCTCAGTCATTAGAATAGTTCTGAAAACATCCATTAAATACCTCAAGGACCAGGAAATTCATTATACATGGGTACCAATTCAGAATACAATATGCTAAACACCTGCTATCTTGTTGTCAACAATAAATGATTACAAACTACTATGTTAACATTTAGAACCTGTTAAAATAGGCCAATGTGAATACAAGTAAAACAATGTCAGTAAGAGTAACATTGATTTAAAAAGATGCTAATATTTTACTTTGGAGTGACATTAGCTACTGAAAGTATATACACAAATCAAAACTGTTTACAATAATTTTTTATGTGATCTTAGGAGAATATCAAGCTGAAAAATAGTAATTTCATCTTAGATTTCACATGTGAAACATGTAGAGTTAATGTGCATGCATAATTTGTGCATAACATCTTTAATTATGAATATAGAAGTAGAGAATAACTCATACTTCTTTGGGACAATAAATAAAATAATATTTATCAGAAATCTAGCTACTGAAGTATTATTTGAAGGAGTTTTAAAATCATTGTTGTGTGAGAGAAATATATGATCTTTTTGAGTTTTTTTAATAGTCTGCACAAGTACAATTGAAAAAGTAATCATAAGTATTTTGGTATTGCAAGAACTCAGTAGCTGGGCTACCTAATTAAAAATAAAAATCACTTATTTTGTTTTAACCTTTTAATGAAAATTATTTTATCATACAAGAATCAAAGTGTGTTTAGTACTTCCTTGGATTTTTAAAGAGGTAATGAGCAGTAAATTCAGCAATTATTCATACATATTACTAAATGTCATTCGTTGAAGAGCAGCAAACTATGAAGGAAAGATATCATCTAATACAGGGAGAGATTTCGGTCTGATTTCATACTCCATGAGTTCTTACTCTTCAGTGAAATGCTTGAATAATTTTATGCACAGCATTGCAAATAAAGGTAGAAAATTGTTGAAGTCTGTTTGACTTTGGGCTTAATTGAAATGCCTCTTCCACAATCATGTGTGCTAATTCAACCAGCAAACTTGATGTGTTTTTAAATGATACAAAGCTCGATAGTATATCACATTTTGCAAATGATACATCCTGATGTTAAGAAAAATCTGTGTTGCTCTTACCAATCCACTGACTTGAGTTTCTGTAAATCTCTTTTATCTGCACCAATAATTACCATACTTCAGCAAGGCAGTTTTAATTAAATGTCATCCTTTAAAATCAAGAAACACTTACAAGGTCAAGTAGGTCTAGGATAAAACTAAAGTGTGCTCTCAAATCATGGATTACTTGATATTCTGCTATAAAGAAAAATTGTAAATGGGGCATACATAATTCTCCTCATACAATTTTAATGAGATTTTGACCAGTTCAGAATTGTTTTCTCTGTATAATTTTGCAATTGTTCATTGAAGGATAATGCTTTCTTACATTAGAATATGAAAAATACTTCTATGGGAAAGCATTTCTTGCAGTAAGTGTTATGTTTTATATATTTTATGAAAATAATTTCATAAGTATAAACACTTTTTGCAAAAAGAACTGAAAGAATTACCCTGTTTACAATTCTTTAGCTGTATTGTAGAAGTTCAAAGATAATGCTGTTAACTTTTTCATTGTATTCATGTGTGTGTATAATTAAATACATAAAGTATATAATATATGCTGTACTATTTCTAAGCCAGTAAGGGATGAACTAGATTATATATTGATTGTAATTGTTTGAGAAAAAAATATTCAGCCTCTAAATACTATCTTTTTATATCATAAACCACACCTCTATTTTGTATACAATTACATTTTTTTAGTATCTACTCCATATATACTGAAGAGAAGGCAAAAAGAAGTAAGCAAATAATTATCAGGAATAGTAAAAAAAACTTCATGTAGGACTTGAAGTTTTAAGAAACTGTAATAATAATATTTATTAATTATGTTAATGCAAAAGCAACCTTATATGATAAATGGACAAAGTGAAAAAAAGAAACTAAACCTGCCCCAGATTATGCAACTTGTTAGTGGCAACACTGACATTTGAACCCAATGTTAAAAGGGTTCTAGAGTGTATAATCTTATGTTTTAGGCTCTTCAGCCTCTGATAGGTGAAATTTTACAGTTTGGACGAGAGAGGATTTGAGAGAAAGTCCAATAAAATGGGAATATTGGAGCCAAGACTGAGGAATATAATAGCATTGTGTGTTTGGGCAGACAAAACTTTCTCTTATATGTAGTCGTGTCTAGTTCTTCTGCTTCACCTCAAGTTTTGCATGAAGAAACATGAAGTGCTTATGTGCATACTTTCTCATCTCTCTATCTCTGCATGTGCTATCACATCTATTTGGAAGCCCCTCCCAAAGCTTCCAAATGAGAAAGACTTTCCTGTTTCCTTTAAAATTCAACTCAATGACCACCCCAATTTTAAGTCTATCTTCCATTTCTCCTCTGTCCTTTTATAGTCCCCTAGTATAGTATGTTATTGAATTTTACAGTTTTTTACTTATCTTTTTATGTATCAGTAGTGTCTCACACAACTACTAGTATAGGGCAAATAATTAAAATTCTGTTGAAATAAATTGAACTTGCATGTGGATCTTGTGTTTTGATGGTTTTCCTCTCAACCTTTTATGCTATTCCTGATACATATAAGAAATTCAGCCTTCTAGTGAATGAATTGATGAGTTAATAGGCTATACAATATTACATACTTGACATGTGCCCATGACTTTGCATCTGCTAGGCCTGAGCTTAAATACTATTTCTGCCATTTAGTTGTCAGGTAATTAGTCCAGATGTTCAGTCTTCTTGAACCTTCATTTCTTCATCTATAGACCTGGGAATATGTACTCAGGAGGCCAAGATTGGAGGATCATTTGAGTCCAGTAATTCAAGGACAGCCTGAACAACATGGCAAGATCCTATCTACTACAACAACAAACAAACAAGCAAACAAAAGAAAAGCAAACATAAAAACTACACACTACCTTCCCATGAGATGACCACCAATACAGAGTGAAATAATATATATAAAAAGATCAGACTAACTCAAAGGATAGTCAATGTTCTATTGAACAATGTTCTACTGAACATGGTAGTTATTGTAATTGGTGTTAATGTTCTTGTTATTATCATAAATATTCTTATTTTTATTCCTTAAATATATTTCAACCTGACCCTTCAACAATATTTTAAATAGGATATTGAATTAGAACATTTATAAACTAATGAATACAGATAAAATAGGAGATGTAGAGTTGCAAGTTTTGAGTGCTTCAAAGGAAAAAAAAAAAAAAAGACATTTTGAAAAACATAAAATTTTTAAAGGGGAGTGCAGAAAATTATATGTTGACCAAATTTTGACAAGTTTCATATGGCTACCAGGCTGCCTATTGATATTCATTTTATAGAGACTACTGAATTGTTCCACAGTTCTGGAAAAAAGCCATTGAAATTTCCATATAATTATGAATACTGCCTTTGAGATACTGGGGGACTTCCTAAAGAGACATAAAATAGGGGACTAAAATCATTGAACCATTTACAGACTGAACATGAGTTATATTAGTGCAAAGTAAGGCATTCTTATAAATGTCAAAGACTTTAAAACAGTTTTAATAATATCTCAAGGTTGCTCATATCTATTCTAGCCATGTAAAACTCCAAATTCAGGACTTTCTTAAGTCAAAGCAATCAATAATATGCTTTAGTTAATCACAGGTGAACTACTAAATAATGTTACCAGAACTGAAAATCAATTCAAATTCAACCTTTTGTGAAACTTCAACACAATTCAGGTCAATGTTTTGGGCTACTTCTCTAGTTGCATTTAGTATCATTTGTTCAGGGATATCTTATAGTAAGTTAAAGGTCTGTTTCTCAAAGTGCAAAACTTGCATTGCTTTAATAAACTCAGCCAATTCTCATTTTGGAAAACAAATATTTGGTAAAATCAAAGTGTTTTGTACATCGGCTTTAATAAAAATAGTGCATTGTTGATTATATTTGCACATTCAAAAATAGCATTGCTCTTGCTCAAAACATTCAAATTCACAAAGCAAAGTAAAACTGCATATTCATTTTCTTGACTTTTACAATTAGATATATTTTAAAATATTGATAACTACGCATAAGGACATTTTTGCAAACCCATTTAAAATCCACAAATATACTTGAATTTGATTCAGCATCTGATCATATTTGACTCAAATATGACTGAATTTTTTTTACATTTGGAATTTTTATGTCTAAGGAGTATTTTTGTTACGTTTTCTTTGGTAAGAAACTCTTCCCTTCTTGTTTAGAGAACACAGGTAGTGATCTTCCTAATCATATGTCTGAAATCTCTGCTGTATATTTTCCCAGTTTTTCTCCAAAAATTACTTTGCCACTGTATAGTATGTATTTTTAATAAATAAATTATTATTAAAAAATTCTACTATTGGCTGTTTGATTCACTAATTCATTTATTCATTCCAACCTCTATTAAGATTTTACAATGTGCAAATCAGATTTTCCACTCATTAGGAATATATTATTTTTACAAAGAACAATTGCTTTGTAAATATTAATATGGCAGGGATTTATTGTATAAGAACTGCGTTAAAAAGTATAGTGAAGTCCTGGCGCGGTGGCTCATGCCTGTAATCCCAGCACTTTGGGAGGCCGAGGTGCACGAATCACGAGGTCAAGAGATCGAGACCATCCTGGCTAACATGGTGAAACCCTGTCTCTGCTAAAAATACAAAAAATTAGCTGGGCGAGGTGGTGGACGCCTGTAGTCCCAGCTATTTGGGAGGCTGAGGCAGGAGAATGGTGTGAACCCAGGAGGGGGAGTTTGCAGTGAGTCGAGATTGCGCCACTGCACTCCAGCCTGGGCGACAGAGCGAGACTCTGTCTCAACAACAACAACAAAAACAAACAAAAAAAAACCCTAGAAATTCTTGGAAGAAATAATTTTAGTCACAAGAGCTACACTTTCATAAAAACAGAGCCCAAAAGATAACTGTGGTACCACAGATAGAGCCGGAGGGATGGAACTCTAGACAATAGGAACGACATCACGACATCAGCCAAAGCGGAGATCTAGGAGAATGCAAAGCACATTTGAGGAACATTATAAAGACAAGAGTCTTCACTCATGGGAGAAGTGTGAGACTAATGCTCAAGATGATTATTAACAATGTTTAGCAATAAAGCACATTTTAATTGAGGTATGTACATTGTTTTTTAGACATACTAATGCACACAATAAACTACAGTATAGTGTAAACATAACTTTTATATGCTCTAGGAAATCACAAAATTTCTGACTCATTTTTTTTGTGATATTCATTTTACAGTAGTGATGTGGATCCAGATCTGCAATATCACTGAGGAATTCCTGTAGTGAATTTCATAGTTTTATGAGCAGGAATATGATAAAATAATAATTAGTTTAGAGAAAGGAAATCTGGAAGTAGTATGGACAAGGGACAATGGGTCAGTGGAGGAGGATTCTAGGAGCCTTGCCTGCCGTCTTCCTGGCTCCTATACAGAAATGAATTGATATAGTACATGTACAATCAAGGACCTGGCCAGTTTTGGGGGCTGACAGCAGTCAGAATAAAAATGAAAAAAGATAATGACAGAGATAGTGAAAAGAATACACCAGAATGACTTAGACATTGAAAGAATTTAAACAAGTAAAATAGTCAAGGCCAGGGAAATCTCTGCTAAAAATTGCTTAAGAAATACAAACAAATAATGTTGCCTTTCTGAAAAGTATTTTTTCTATTGAAGTTTTTTTGGATATAGATCTGATGCAGGCATAGAGAATAAAACTAAATATATAGCTTGTTTATTCTTTTTTTTGCCTTCATATATTGTGGATTGAAACTGGTCACAAATTCTTTATACTCAACCCCTTGTGATACAGCCTATTTTTCCTTGCCTTGAATCTGAGTTGACTTAGGACTATTTTGATCAATGGAGTATGACCAAAGTAAAGCTATACAGATTTAGACCTAAAATTCAAAGAGACTGGTAGCCTTTGCTGTGGTTTCTTGGATCCCTGAGCCATCCTATAAAAAGTTCAACTAGCCTACTGGAGAGGCCTTGAGTCTACATGGAGATGGAAGGAGCCCAGTTTAGCCCAATCCAGTTATCAGATGAATATCATTAACTGGATCATAAGAATCACCCAGCTGAGTTTTGTGTAAATTCCTGACCAACAGAATTGCAGTTGTTGCTTTAAGCCACTAAGTGTTGTAGAAATTGTTACGCAGAAACAGATGCCTGGAATAATCTACTTCCCAATATTTCTTATATAAGAGATTATCCTACCTTCCATAACTTCATGAAGAATGAGTTCATGGATTCATTTATTGAACAATAAATATTAGTATGTACTGAGACACTGTATATGAAGCATTGTAATAGATGCTCAGAAGATGCAAATGAAAAAGATACAGCCTCTGCTCTCTAGAGGTCACAATCCTGTACAAAAGTAAGAGAGATTAATAAAATAAACAATCCTGTACAAAAGTAAAAGAGATTAATAAAGTGAACCAATAGGATACTTTTTACTATATCAGAAGTTTTCAGGGATTAGCCGTGTGTAAAGGGGAAATAGGAGAAATGTAAGAAAAATTAAAAGGAAGAAAAATAAATTGACCTAGTGATTTTTAAAAAGCTCATTGTTTAAATAAGCATGCACATCATAAATAAGACTTTCAAAAGGAAACTTCCATATACATTTAAGGTCATAAGCAAATGAAAATTTTCAGTCCTGTAGATAAAAGAAAACAATAATTTAGAATTTAAAGTGTGATAATCTTCCACAAATTCTGGTGGTCACCCAATATCACTTTGGATATTTCATTTATTGGTTTTATATCAATTATTCTAGAAGAAAGATTTTTTCATGTTAAGAGAATCTTTATTCTTAGTTTAATTTTTTGATGACCAAAAGGAAGAAAATGTTTGCTATACATGTAATGGCTATCTTACATAATTTGGTACTAATAGTCTTCCTTCTTCATGTTATGTTTTGGAGCAGCAGACAGGTGGTGAAATAAGCCTTCTGCTTTATTTTTGATTTTTTACTAAATCTAAATCTCCTCATTAATATTCTTTGTTTGCTTATTAGTCAACCATAGTTCCTTCCTACATGTTGGCAGAGTTTCTATTAGCATTCACCTCAGTTTTCCTTCTCCATTTTGCTTATTTTCCAAAAGATGGTCCCATTTCCATGCTCAGTTCTTCCCCCGTAGAGAGACCAATTATGCCAGTTCTGAAAAACTAAAGCACCAAGACCCTGACAAGGGGCTTATGTTTGAGTAGACTTCCTAAGATAATTGGTCTTTGGGCACAAATGGCCAGTAGCTGCCATTTAGACCCCATCTCTTTTTTCTGACCTTCTTCACTGTTTATCTAACCAAGATATAGCCAATGCTGAGTAACAGATATTACAGTTTACTTAAGACCACCTCCCTCCTGCCAAGACTCACAAGGCAAGGGTATCAGGAAATGAGGCCTGTTGGGAGGGAATTAGGTCATAAGGGTACAGCCCTCAAGAATGCGATTAGTACTCTTATAAAAGAGATCCCAGAGAGTTGCCTGTCCTTTCCACAGGCTGTGAGGATGCAGCAAAAAGATTGCCTTCTAGGAATTAGGAAACAGTCCCTCACCAGATACCACACCTATCAGTGCCTTGATCTTGGACTTCTCAGCCCCTAGAACTGTTAGAAATAGATTTCTGTTGTTTATAAGCCACTTAGTCTATGATATTTTATTATAGCCAACTTAATGAACTAAGACATCATAACACTGTGTAGGCAAGTAGATGGGCAGGGAACAGCTATATGGACAAATGAGAAAGCACACAAGAGCTCTAATCACATGTCCAAGCATATTTGTCTTTGCTTAACCAAATTTATGTCACAATTGGCTAGCTTAAATAAACTTGAAAAATGCAATAAAAAGGACAAAAAAGACCTTCTTTCAGAAACTGGGCACTAAGCCCCCCCTTTTTATGAGGTATATATTGTTATCAAGCAGTAAGATACATTTCTCCCACTTTTGTTACCAGTTTTTTTTCTTTATATTCAGATATCCTATCATTAAATTATGACTGACTACCTCACAGTAAAACAGTAAGTACCATATTTGCCCCTTGGATTTTATTTAGTTCAAATGTACTGTTCTTTCTAGGTTTTGTTCAAAGTGAATGTCAGAGTTAAGTGTAATTTTTAGTTTTGATCTACATTACTAAAGTTTTATAATGCTTTCTTTTCCATCCTGTGTTGAATCTCAGGATTGTGTTAAGTAGAGAAGCCCCATAAAAGCACCCTGTAAGTAAAATGGAAAATAAGATAAAATAACAAAAATACAGAAGTTTGATTTGCACTTACCACTAGTAAGGTAAGCAAATAACTGCATCAACCCCTAAGCCATTCAGTTATATTTTTTGCCCTAAATGACTTCTAGCAGTGAAATCAACATTTCAAGCATAGTTTTCAGCAGTATTGTCAGACATTTCTCAGGGTCTGAACCCTACACCATGGATGGAAGGTAAGTCTGGTAGGAAACTTCTTTTCTTTCTTTCTGCTAATGAAGGTATTTCCAAGCAAAGATTTAACATGATTTTCTAGATGGTAAAATTCTAATGTGTTTCTCTGCTTTTCAATTAAGGTAGTAATTTGGCAGTCACAAAGTAATCTTGGCCATGTATCTAAAAACATAAAACCAAAACACTTGTAGCTGCCAGGTGTCTAATTTTCTGCTTGTCACACTCATGTGTATGAACTGAGAAGTCAGGCTGTTTGGTACAACCTCTGAGAGCCCAGTTCGTACGTCAGCTAAAATAAAATTTTACATGGCCCACTCAGCCTTCTGAGCTTCTAGCTGCTGTCATATTATATTAATTAAAAAAAGAAAAAGGACACTTGCCCAGAAGGATATAAACTTTCTCAACTTTTCACTGGGGAATGCAAATCATTTGAAAGTAGAGCTTTCCTTATAGGTTTTATCTGTCAATTAATGGTTCAGGTGACTAGTGTAATAATGATTTCATATAATCATTCCTATAACAATTAATAAAATGTGCTTGTTTTTCCACCAATTCAGTTAGTAATTTGACTAAATCCCTAGCTGAATAGATCAAAATAGTGACGATACTGTGT
>NW_012098432.1:2427093-2429062 GCF_000951045.1 Mandrillus leucophaeus | reverse complement strand
AAAAAGTAGCTGCTTATTATCACATCAATTCTACTAAAAGTTTGAGCAGACCCTGATTTACTAACATTTGCAGAGCTCTGAACAAAGAAGGACAAATCAGATTAATAATTAATTCACATTTGACAAAAATCATTAGGCTGCGGAGCTGTTCCTATGAATTGCAGATCCCATCTGACATTCACCATATTATTGCTCATACCAATGTAGATATGGGTAAATTAGCTGTGAGTTGCTGAAAACAGGTTAGCTGAAATAAAGATCAATGCTGTTATTATAAAGACAAAACTAGCACACAAAAATGCTTTCCTCCCACTGTCTAACATCATCCATATTGATGTTTTCTGTCAATACATAATAATACACTGTCACACTTGATGGGACAGGAGGAACAGATTACATAGAAATTGCACTGGAATATGTTTTTATACATTGTTTCTCTGGAACAGTATAATCAAAATGATTATTGATTCAGGAACTTTGACTGCTTGTCCCAACATGATGCATGAGATATGGCAGGAGAAGTTACATATTTTTATTCATTTTACAGTTGTGTTTAAAAGTGTTGGTTTAAAGAAAAAAAAATTGTAACTTACTCTTTACTTTCTTCCCTTGCTTCCATTTGCACAGGGCAAAACCCATGGAGTGGTTCATGATTTTTCATGCTGTCTCTGCAAATACGTTTATCTCCGCAATAGTTCCAAATGAGCTTTTCTTCACCAATTTTTTTACCACCTTAGATAGTGTTACTATCATTTTTCACCAGCTTCCAGGCTGCTGTAGTATTCTCCTTCCTCGTTTTCATGTGGTCCAAGTGGAGTCAGTTGATATTACTCTTCTGATCAAAATTTGCTGTGGTATCCCTATCACTGAATAAAACCAAGGTCTCCTTAAGACTCACAGTTGCTCCTAAAGCTCAATGCTTCCTTACCCCTTGGATCTCTCATCACCCAATCTGCCCTGTTCTCTTTCTGACCCCATCTCCTGCTGCTCTCCCTGATTCCTGGCACTGCTCAACAGCCATAGAGTCCAATTTGTTATTGTCAGAACCTGCAGGAGACACATCGACTTTCAACCTTTTTATTTGTACCTTCCACTACTTAAATGAGTCACTTTCTCAGTGAGTCTTTCTTTCATACCACCCTATTCATAACTGCACCTTAATTCCTTTTTTCTCTTTTGTGCTATGTAATTCCTTTGAAATTATCATTAAAAAGTATACTGCACAGTTTACATATATTTTCTTCTTCATGAATCATTTAAATATAAGCTTTATCAAGGCACTGATTTTTTGTGGATGTAGTGTTGACAGTATTTTTTTTTTTTTTCACTATTGGTTTCTGGAATAGTTCTTTCACTCGGCATCTGGAATAGTTCTTGGCACATGGTAGGTTTCCAATAAAATATTTCCTCAGTGAATAAATGAATTATTCAATCAAGGAAAACACACTTCAGAGTCCTAATAATTTAAAATACTAAATATCTTCCAAAAGTAGGGGTTTATAGACAAAAATTCTAATTTTTATTTTATCAAAGCAGTAAATTCCATTTTGTATTAGCCATTAAACAAATAACTAATATTTTTTCATTTATCAAAGCAGATCGCTGTTAATAGACCTCGCTGAAATAGTTAAGGGCTTCATTATTCTGAAATGTTTATGCACAGATTTCTTCACCATTTAATATAACTGAATGGAAATATAAAGGGTCTAAAACTTACTGCTAAAAGTCTGAGAGCTATATCCAATTGAAAGTCAATATGAAGGCCAGGTGCGGTGGCTTACGCCTGTAATCTCAACACTTTGGAAGGCCGAGGCGTGTGGATCACAAGGTCAGGAGATCAAGACCATCCTGGCTACCATGGTGAAACCCCGTCTCTACGAAAAATACAAAAAATTAGCCGGACACGGTGGCGGGCGCCTGTAGTCCCAGCTACTCAGGAGGCTGAGGCAGGAGAATGGCGTGAACTCGG
>NW_012098432.1:2420337-2426146 GCF_000951045.1 Mandrillus leucophaeus | reverse complement strand
GCCACTGTGCTCCAGGCTGGTGACAGAGCTAGACTCCGTCTCAAAAAAACACAAAAATAAATTTTAAAAAAAAACCAAGTACCTTAGATTACAAAATAAATAGTTGTACATTGCTACAATTTTAGAAATTGGAAAAGCACAAATAATAGATTTACCTACAGCCCCACAACCCATGTGTAATATACTCTTCTCATTTAATATATTTAACATTCTTTATTTTATCCATTGAGATGACGCATAGTATTTGTTCATCCTTTCAATTTAATAATGTATTTTAAATTGTATATTGTAAGTTGTTTTCTATTATAATTTTATAGTATCACACACAAAAAAATCATGTGATATACCTTTCATGTTTTCAATATGTATTCTCAGTTTTGAAGGTATTTTGAATCCAAACTGACAGTGATTCAAATAAATCACTAGAATTGGAAGCATTACCACGTTTTCTCCACATGAAAAACTACATAGAAGTTACCTTGTCCACATAGAAGTTACCTGACAAAATGTTCATTGAATAAATCAATAGTTTTTGCTTCACTGAATGAGGATTCATTACAATTACATTATTGCAGACTTTAATTAGCTAATAGAATTAATGATCTAAATATGTAAATAAAGACATACGATTGAAGTTAATTGTCAACTGGATGTTCTTCGTTTTTATACTAATTTATATTTAATGATGGCGATCATAATGTTTGGGCACATTTTCTTTTATTAGTTCTTCAATTTTGTCTTTCTCATATGGCAGAATGGGTTTTTTGCAAGTTACTTTCTTAATGACTTCCAACTAATTCCTTAACAATAGCTATATTTAAGTGATTGAAATATGAAATGAGCATGTTGAAGCATAGCCACTTGTTTCACTGCAGATGTTTTAAGAGTTCCAATCATAGATAATTACTATAATTAATGGAATTTTTTGATGCAACAATGACTTTTTTTCACAGTTTTTACATGTTATTTTATCTCTGGTTTTCTTTCTATGGAAGCCCGGAATTTAAGTGTATTATAAGTTTTAGTCAAATGGGCTTTTTTGCTTTTAATCAAAATACAGCAAGTGTCCAGATGGTTGGGCTAAAGAAAAGTCTCTATGAATGTTCCATTTATGTTCTTAACTAGTAGATTTAACAAAAATTCAACAGCCAAGCTTTCTGGATTGTGATATTAACATATTTTCTTTCTTGAAAATAAATTCACCAGAACCAATATCAAGCTGCTTCTACTTTAGGATGCAAAACACATAGTATTTTCTAAAATCTACTATTAAAAATTACATTAAAAAGAACATACATTAAAATATTAACAATTATTTGTTCTATATGATATAATTATAGCTTTTTTCTGTTTTTACTTTTGCTTTATTTTCAATTTATTCCTTAAATAAGTATGTGACTTATACATGTATTCTATTTAATGTTTTTATTTGTGCTCATTTTCTTTATGTGCCTCTCAATTTAGTTTCCAACTCTTTTAGAAATATCAAAAAAAAAATCGTCAATTGATTTTATTAGGCCAGGAGCTAAACAATAGCTTTATTATTAATGCAATTACATTTATTCATCAAAATATATTTACATTATGGATATTATTATAATGTTCAAATAGTGAGCCTGTATTTTCTTTTCTGAGCCTTCTGATTCCAAAGCCTATGTTCTTTTGAATTTGACAAAACAACTTCCCAGGAGCTGTTCAAAAGTGATTTTTTATGATAGCCATGGAGGGTATATTTTGAATGATTCCAAGCAGAATTACTCCTACTCTGTGTGTTGTTGCTGTGAATGGTCTGATATTTTATCTTACTTACAAGCTAACAAATTAGTCTGTCGTATTTTCATAGACGCTAGTAGAAGACAAAAGACTCCTAGGTGAGAGACAAAGGTCTGTATCACTTACTGCACAAAAGGCGGCATACACGCCGGCATATTTGCTTGACTTCCTCTCACCTCACCTGAATGACATGGATGGGCACAGATGGATACCTGCTGCACATGCTGTCAGGCAGCCCTGGGCTTAGGGAACTAGAATCTTCATAATGGTCAACAAGCATGCTTTGCTTTCATTCCAGTGGGGAACACCATCTTCGTCTTCCAAAGCTGTTATACTTACAAACGACATTGGAAAAATAGTCCTTAACAAAGAGCAATTAGTGCCTGACTTGCTAGATGCACTGAAAAGATAAAAACAAACATGGAAAATTGTCTCTTAATAATATCTATCCTTAGTTTTGACACTCATTTGACTTTTGATGAAGTTTTCCATGATTATATCAATCTGTTGACCACTCTAATCTGAGCAACAGAAGCTGGGACCATAACTGTTCATTTTTTCTCATAGAGTAACTAAGTTTAAAACAAATAGGACTAGAATCAGCAAGATGAGGTTAATCTGCAGCATTGATCTCAGCCATGGCCTAGAGACCCAGCATAAGCCCGCTAATCAAATATCATAATCCATCAAGATCTACCTGCAAATGCCACGTGGCTGTCTTTCTATATTGAAATTATCTCTTGGTCCAGGAATTAATTCAGATGTAACAGGATGTATTAATGAATGTGTGACTCCTCTTTGGCTTACAAGGAGGAAATCTAGGGCGATTTTATTATTCGTAACAACCCTTGTTCAGTGAGTAGAGTCAGACCTGAATGATTTCCATGGCTCAAGTGGTGTCATTATTCACTTCAGCGAAAGTCAGGAACACATTTTACACCACCTTTTTATTCATTTGAAAAAAATACATCACCACAGAGCCTGCAAAAATGTTGAGTCTATTATGCCTCTGGGAGATCTCTACAGTCATCCAGGATTACATGATGTATTGTTGTTGTTTTCTTAAACCCTTGAAGGTCTCTTATGACCACCCCTATAGCGAAAGTTACTGTGTTTTGGCAAGAAAATGCCTGACTTCCACATAAGAAGTATAATCCTAGGAGCATACATGGTGTCTCTGGCAAGAAAGTTGTTTAAAATTGTGAGGTCCCTCCAGGTGTGACTTACGTCAGTCTTGGGATGCATTTGACTAGCTGGTTGTTCTTAGGCATCATAGTTACTTCAAATAATTGAGTTAAGTTCTTGTTTGTATGAAGTGTCTTAGGTCATTCTGTACAATCTGTCATGTTTGTCCATACCACAAGCCAAGTGATCCCTCCACACCTCAAAATTACTAGCTACAGGAGTGGGAGAAGAAGATATCTGTAGGAGCTGTGGTATGTTTTGCCTGAAGGTACAAGAACTGGGACCACCGCCTAATCTTTTCTGTTGACTCCCCAGTAACGTTCAGGGGAATGGCAATTAGAGCATGGTAAGAGGCCTCTAGCAGGAGATGGTACACTGTATCAGAGGACCTCAAGACCACCCCTGGGCTCAATGATTCAGTATAATGACTCATAGAACTAAAAAAAAAAAAAAAAAAGAAACTTGTTTTACTCAATGTTATGATTTTATTACAGTGAAAAGATACCAGTCAAAATCAGCAATGGGAAAGGCTCGTGGAGCAAGGTACAAAGGAAACAGGGCCAAGTTTTGAGATGTCCCCTCCCAGTAGAGTTTCATGAGGATGATTTTAATTCTTCCAGCAGCATTGTCTAATGTTGGAAGTGTTGCCAACCCATGCCTTGCAGTAAAGGGATATTATTGAAGATCAGTCGCACAGGCATGCAGTGCCTATGCAACTAACCTCAGATACTCATCCCCTCCAGAGATAAAAGAGTCCTTCACTGTAAATCACAATGTTAGGACAACCTCAACTGATTAGGGCATACAAAAGCATTTCTATCAAGAGAATATTCCAAGGGCTTAGCAGTTATCACTTAGGATCCTGCCAAAGGATCCTCTTGGACACAGGCCTTACTTTGGAATGTGTAAGGTTTGAGTCACCCAGGCCTTCTAAATTAACCCTTTCTTGACCACAAACCTTGCTACATTTAAGGTGCTTTCAATAGTTTTGGAGAGCTACACAGAGTGTTTTACTTCATAAGGAAGGTTCATAGAGAAGTTTCGAAAGGCAAAGATTATAAATGTGTCTTCCCCCGACCCCAACAGCTTCCAGGATCTGAGATGCTCCCTCCTCCAGTTCCTAGGTTGTTATTTCCCCTCCATTACCAAAATCTAGGCACAGCTCTTTATAATAGCTATGACTGTACTATATTTTTCAATCAGCCCCTCCTTACATTCAGGATTTACACTGGGAATGTTCACATACAAGAGGAAAAAAAAATTGTAAAATTACAGAACCATATTATATTCCTGACTTTGCTCCATGTGGGTAACTTTGGTGAGCAGTGTAGTAATCAACTAAGTGATTATTAGCCTTATGGTGAAGGCCTATGTCAACCCAACTGAAAACTCCAGGTGGCTAAGTCAGAATTAAGCTTATCTCTCCTAGGACCCATCTTGGATGGGCTGCCACACTAAAACTGCATCCATCAGGCAGACCTGGATTTGCCATTAGAAGAAAGAATGAACCATCATCCCCAGGAATGGTCAGGACAGAACTCTGAATTTTTAGAATAGGTCCATCTACCACTCTTTTTTATTTTATCATAACCCATGGAGCAGCCAAGAGAAAATGATCTTTTTCTGGAGACATACTCATTCAGTGGCCAAACTTCCTTACAAAGGTGTATGGACCTGGAATACTAAGTGAGGTGGACTCAGCGAACTTTGGCAAGACTCACAAATCTGGTATGTAATGGTTGCCCCTGCATCAGAAACAGAATCTTTTACTTTTTCCCTAGTCTATAATTGTGGAGATATTTCCATGTGCCGTATGATGATGGATCCAGGCAACAATGGTGGCATTCTAGGTATTGCAGTCTCCATCAGCAGCTTGACTTCAGTTAGTCTCATCAGAGAATGGACACTTACCATGAGCAACTGCATGAGTCATTCAGATAGTTTTATCTGTTTTTAATCTGCTAGTTTGTAGTTTTCTAAATTTAAAACAAAACCGGTTGCAAGAAATATCCCAGGAATAAGTAAAACAAGTAATCTCCATCAGGGGAAGCACCAGCAAGAGTTATTAAAAATGACTTAGTTCTACCCACTGAATGAAGTTACCACATAGCAAGCGCTGAGTTACAGCTACAGTAACTTACTACATGTAATCAGTTTTCAGCTTAGCTAATGCATCAGTGAACCAGCTCCAAACAATTAAGGAGACTTCTGTGAATTGGTGGTTTTACTGAACTGGCACTGGTGCTTCAGATGGCAGAATGGTCTAACATTGTCCCACAAAGACCTAACCATTACTTTTTCATGTAATGCTGTCATGCTACTGGAGGCCTGTTTATTCCTGAACTTCCATTTGACATGAGAAGTATTTTTGTCTCGTCTTATCTTGTTAGTCACTGAATTTCAGTTGGCCCTCCCTAAATGGACAATATCAGGTCACAGACTCATGAGACTTATGTAAGTTTGGGATTCTGCTTTCTTTAAGTATTAGCCATATAATATAGTATTGTAATTATTGCTTTATTAGTGTTCTCCTTCACTTCTACTTCAGTAGTAGAACTACTACTTCTACTTCAGTTTTACTTCAGTAGAACACTAATAGGTACTTTTCAGTTGCTGTATACATTGTAGCCATGTTTAAGCAGTATTAAATTAATGAGTGCTTCCAGGTTTGCCTCACTTGGTCATAGGTTCCAATGAGCAAAATCATCCATCACAGAGTCCTTTATCTCAAAGGTCATTTGGGATGTGATGTGCTGATATTATTAGTACTATTCTCCATGCAACCTTTCCAGATCAGGATAATCCCCTCTGGGGTTTTGAGTATTCATAGTAAAAGTATGTAAGCCAAAGC
>NW_012098432.1:2417492-2420287 GCF_000951045.1 Mandrillus leucophaeus | reverse complement strand
TATTAGCCTTATGGTGAAGGCCTATGTCAACCCAACTGAAAACTTCAGGTGGCTAAGTCAGAATTAAGCTTATCTCTCCTAGGACCCATCTTGGATGGGCTGCCACACTAAAACTGCATCCATTAGGCAGACCTGGATTTGCCATTAGAAGAAAGAATGAACCATCATCCCCAGGAATGGTCAGGACAGAACTCTGAATTTTTAGAATAGGTCCATCTACCACTCTTTTTTATTTTATCATAACCCATGGAGCAGCCAAGAGAAAATGATCTTTTTCTGGAGACATACTCATTCAGTGGCCAAACTTCCTTACAAAGGTGTATGGACCTGGAATACTAAGTGAGGTGGACTCAGCGAACTTTGGCAAGACTCACAAATCTGGTATGTAATGGTTGCCCCTGCATCAGAAACAGAATCTTTTACTTTTTCCCTAGTCTATAATTGTGGAGATATTTCCATGTGCCGTATGATGATGGATCCAGGCAACAATGGTGGCATTCTAGGTATTGCAGTCTCCATCAGCAGCTTGACTTCAGTTAGTCTCATCAGAGAATGGACACTTACCATGAGCAACTGCATGAGTCATTCAGATAGTTTTATCTGTTTTTAATCTGCTAGTTTGTAGTTTTCTAAATTTAAAACAAAACCGGTTGCAAGAAATATCCCAGGAATAAGTAAAACAAGTAATCTCCATCAGGGGAAGCACCAGCAAGAGTTATTAAAAATGACTTAGTTCTACCCACTGAATGAAGTTACCACATAGCAAGCGCTGAGTTACAGCTACAGTAACTTACTACATGTAATCAGTTTTCAGCTTAGCTAATGCATCAGTGAACCAGCTCCAAACAATTAAGGAGACTTCTGTGAATTGGTGGTTTTACTGAACTGGCACTGGTGCTTCAGATGGCAGAATGGTCTAACATTGTCCCACAAAGACCTAACCATTACTTTTTCATGTAATGCTGTCATGCTACTGGAGGCCTGTTTATTCCTGAACTTCCATTTGACATGAGAAGTATTTTTGTCTCGTCTTATCTTGTTAGTCACTGAATTTCAGTTGGCCCTCCCTAAATGGACAATATCAGGTCACAGACTCATGAGACTTATGTAAGTTTGGGATTCTGCTTTCTTTAAGTATTAGCCATATAATATAGTATTGTAATTATTGCTTTATTAGTGTTCTCCTTCACTTCTACTTCAGTAGTAGAACTACTACTTCTACTTCAGTTTTACTTCAGTAGAACACTAATAGGTACTTTTCAGTTGCTGTATACATTGTAGCCATGTTTAAGCAGTATTAAACTAATGAGTGCTTCCAGGTTTGCCTCACTTGGTCATAGGTTCCAATCAGCAAAATCATCCATCACAGAGTCCTTTATCTCAAAGGTCATTTGGGATGTGATGTGCTGATATTATTAGTACTATTCTCCATGCAACCTTTCCAGATCAGGATAATCCCCTCTGGGGTTTTGAGTATTCATAGTAAAAGTATGTAAGCCAAAGCCAAATGTGCATTTAGCAGAGGAAGTCACAACAATAGTACATTAAGTTGGCTGAAAGTTGGCTGTACTGACAACATCCTCTTTGCTTTCTTCCTGTGCTGCGAAATTTGTTCAAATCCTATCAGTTGAATTCAGGCACCTCTGCTGCACAAGATGGGGATGTGTGTGCCTACATCAACAGGGTCATATGTGTTTGAGTGTCTCACCTCCCCCAAATTCCCCAGCTTACTCAGATGGATGTGTATGGCTGTCAGTCCTATTGGGAAAACAGGGATTTTGGCTAAACCCTTGATCTTTTTTCTTCAAGCAGCTAATTTTGGACTAGAGGGAAGAGAGAAATTAGGGTGCAAAGGAGAAACGATTACTCCACACCAGTGAGCAAAGCTTTGCATTCAGTTTCAATTTTGAGTAATTGCTTATTTGAGGATCAACAAAATGAACTTCTAATATTTTCAAAACACTATTTGTTTCAGCTTTGGAGTTCTCTTGACCCAGCATCTACAACTACGTTGTTTCTTACTAGGCTGTAGTATTTATGCCTCATTGTCAGGACACCCTTGCTTCCTCTGCAATCATGGATAAGAGTGAGCACAAAAGTAGTCACCATTTGGACACGTTGTTCTGATACTACTTATTTCTTTTTTTGTGATATAAACACTTTTACTTTTCAAATATTTTCTACCTTGTGATTTAAAGTTTAACTTTAAACTTAAACTTGTATACTAAGTTTTATGTTAGTTTATATGACTGTGAATAAAGATAATTTTACCTCCCAATATGGATAGCTTTTTGGTTTTTGAGGCAGATAAGGGTTAGGGGATACATTATTTTACTGGCAAGAACTAGCAGTGCCTTGGTGAATAAAGGTGTTGAGGGTGGTCATTACTGTCCCGTTCCTGACCTTAAGGGGAAAACATTCAGTTTTTCACCATTTACCACGGTGTTAACTGTGGATTTTTCATGTTTTAGCTGGTTGATGGAGTTCCCTTCTCTTCCTAATTTCTGGAATCTTCTGATCCATAGTCAGACATGTTATCCATTGTGCCAGTGGGTCCTACTCATCTTCCTAAATTCTTGTGAGTTTTTATCATGACAAGATAATGGATTTTGACATTTTTTTTTCTATTGAGATTATTATGTTGTTTTCCTTCCTTCTTTCTCCTAGGATTGGCAAACACAAATCATGTTCCAAGTTCTGCCTTCCACCTGTGAGTAAATACTTTTGTAAACAAATATTTACTGGAACACAGACGTGCCCATTTACTGCCTCAGCATAGCTGAATAATTTCTAAC
>NW_012098432.1:2410177-2416397 GCF_000951045.1 Mandrillus leucophaeus | reverse complement strand
TTTGTTTCTCCTTTTGGTAGTTTGTGTTTTCACTCTTTTCTTCTTAGTCTAGCTAAGGTTTGTGAGTACTGTCGACATATTCCAAGAACAAATTTTTGTTTAATTAACTTTATATATTGTATTTTCTTAATTTCATGGATATCTACTCTAATCTCTATTATTTCCTCTCTTCACCTTGCTCTGGTTTTACTTTCTTTAATTATTAGCCACATAATACAGTATTGTAAATATTTCTTTAATCAGTTATATATTTTAAAGAAGTTAAGAGAAGAAATAAACAAACACATATGTACTGCTTTTTGTTAATCTACATATTTAACACTTCTGAGATTTTTTATTTATTTCTGTGAGTTCAAATAACTATCTGATATCAATTCTTTTAGGTCTCATGGACTTTAGTATTCAAAGGAAGGTCTGCTATGAACTATCTTAGCCTTTGTTTATTTCCAAGTATCCTTACCTTGCCTTCATTTTTAAAGAAGAGTTTTGCTAGAGAGAGAATTCTTTATTGTCAAAGTGGGTTTGTTTTGCTTTTCGAATTTTGAATATGTCATTTCACTGTTTTGTGTGCTCCATTGTTTCAGATGGTAATCTAATGTATAAGTAATGGGCTGTTTTATTGTTGGTGCTTTCAAGACCTGACGTTTTGTTTTGAACAGGTTGATACATCTAAGTATGTCTCTCTGTGTATTTATTCTACCAAGGAGTTAGGGTTTATTTTTTATATTCAAAAGTATACAGAAATGTCTTCATCAATTTGGAAATGTGTCAGCTATTATTTTTTCAATTTTTTGTTTCTTCTCCTGCTTTGAGATTTTCTTTATACATATATTGATATACTTTATGGTGTTACACTGATTTCTAAGGCTTTGCTCATTTTTCTTTAATTTATCTTCTGTGTTTTTTCTTCAGTTGAATAGTTTGTATTGATCTACCTTCAGACTCACTAGTTTTTCTGCCACCTCAAATCTGCTGCTGAGCTCTTCTGAATTTTCTAAATTTCTATTTCATTTTTCTAAACTCCATGATTTCCATTTGGTCCTCTTCAAATAATTTATCTGTCCTTATTTTGTTTTATGTTTGTTGATTCACTGTAATTACACTATTAACTTTTTAGATATGATTTTCTTCTATTTTTAAACTTACTTTTCATAGCTTTTCTGAAGTCTTTATTTGATAAAACTGATATCTACTGACTGTTTCTCCCTCCTTAACTGTCCTATATCTTTGAATGTCTCAATTTTTTATAGACAGCATATCATAGCAACTCTGAATTCTATTTTTCTCCTTATAAATTGATGTTTTGTTTTACCTTTTTATAAATTTGCTAGGATTGTTTGTTTGTTTGTTGTATTTTTTGTTTGTTTGTTTTAGGGTTTAGATTTACCTGAGCTAAATCTATGAGATCTGTCTCCTCTATCGTTTGTACTCCCTAATGTCCATGTTAAGTTTTCATTTGTCTATCCACGTTTTGTTCTGTTTTTAATTCATGCTTAAATGTAAGCCGAATGTTCTAAAAGTCACTTCTGTGTCTGTATAATTAGGTGGCAAGCTAATGATTTGAGAGAAATTGTTCTCAAGAGTCTTGAGCCAGTAAAGCTTTTCGTACATCTATTTGTATTTAGAGATATACATTCAAACTTCAGGGTATTTTTTTACAATCTGATATCTCTTTTACTTTCCATTGGTTCTTTTCAAGTATCCTTCATGACTGCACACAGAGTTGAGTAAGAGTACATGGAGAGCTTGGGCCTTCTATAGTTTCTACCTTGCATGCCTTAAACAAGCATATCTATGCCTCAACAATGACCACAACCTCAAGCAAGTAGAATCACTATTCCTCCCCACTTCTAAACCACAAAGATTGTCTATTTCATCAACAATGCCATTGCCTAGGAGAATTCTTTATCACTACAAATAGAACTGTGAGGAGTAGCCACAGGCATGAGCACTACAAATTCGCAGTCACTACCCAAAGTGAAGCAGTTCTAAAGCAGAAGAGCTTCTCAAAAATCACCTTTGATCAATTAAAAGAGCATAAATATAGATGTTTTCATTAACTTTATTCCATTTTATCATTGCTTTTTGGAAGGGAAAATTTGCCAGTCTCCTCATTTGTCCATAGACAGAAGTTCTGCCTCTTTCTTCTTTATAACATTTCTAAAATCATTTGGTTAATAAGAAAGATCAAGTTAGTTTAGGGTGAACATGCTTCTTTCTTGGATGAGAAAGTTTTCTTCCTTTTTTCTTTCTTTTTTCCTGAAATTTACTCAAGTGACAGCTTTTGGAGTGGCACTATAAAGGGAAGTCAGTTACCATTTTCTTTTGACATCTATTAATACTCAAATGAAATGCTCTATATTTACACTTTTTTTCTCCAATTCTATTTACAAGAATATGAAAAACTCTATTACTATAGAGAACATTCCCCCTACTAGACAGAAATTTTAGGACTTCTTTGTTTTATCTCTATTTCCTTTTAATCTCTGGATACCTGGTTAGAAATAGAGATTCAATGAAAGTTAATCTGATCTTATCATAAAGACCCTTTGTTCTGGCCGGGCGCAGTGGCTCAAGCCTGTAATCCCAGCACTTTGGGAGGCGGAGGTGGGTGGATCACGACGTCAGGAGATCGAGATCATCCTGGCTAACACGGTGAAACCCCGTCTCTACTAAAAAGTACAAAAAACTAGCCGGGCGTGGTGGCGGGCGCCTGTGGTGCCAGCTATTCGGAGGCTGAGGCGAGAGAATGGCGGGAACCCGGGAGGCGGAGCTTGCAGTGAGCTGAGATAGCGCCACTGCGCTCCAGCCTGGGCGACAGAGCGAGACTCTGTCTCAAAAAACTTTGTTCTTTGAAGCAAATTAAAGAAAATTAATTTATTTTAAATGTTCTTGGGATGAGAAAGGAAGGAGATAAACTTTTTTTAAAAATACATTTTAGGAATAAAGATTTTTTTTAAAAAGGTCTTGCTAAGTCACATATACTGTTTAAAGGGGGACAATGATATGAAACAAAGGTTTCACTCAGGGAGAATAATATGAAAAACTGATAGTACAATATTGTAAAGCACTTCATCAAATCTACAGTGTTCAGTGAGAGTGTTAAACATAGTTTAAATATAATTTGGAATAAAAATTTTATTGTTATCTTATAGGTAGTTTTTGCTTTCATTATTTTCTGTTATCATTTTTAGAATAAAAAAATACATGTATGCCATAGAAATTCTCGTTGATTTGCCATTATAACATCTAAAGTCTTGTTTGTGCAATTTGAGGCAGATAATTAAATTTCTCTGAGTTTCATTTTACTTATGCAACATAAGCAATAGGAAATATCTCTCTTGTAGAAATGTTATAGAAAATAGATGATGGCTGGGCACAGGGGTTCATGCCTGTAATCTCAGAACTTTGGGAGGCTGAGGCGGGCAGATCACCTGAGATCAGGAGTTCAAGACCAGCCTGACCGAGATGGTCAAAGCCGTCTTTACTAAAAATACAAAAAATTTGGGCGTAGTGGCACATGCCTGTAATCCCAGCTACTCAGGGTGTTGAGGCAGTAGACTCACTTGAACCCAGGAGGCGGAGGTTGCAGTGAGCCAAGATCAAGTCATTGCACTCCAGCACAGGCAACAAGAGTGAAACTCTGTCAAAAAAAAAATAGATGATACAGTACAGAATACAAAACACATGCAACAAAAACTGTTTATTCCCACCACCACATGGAGAGATGAGCAAGGGAGTAGCCATTTCCTTGAGAGTCTAAAACTTATTTAAGTCTTGGAAAGAAACCCTTCAAAACTAACCCCAAAGTCATTATATCCTTTCCTACTGAATATTTGGATCCAATGGGGGCTGAGTTTCCCAGACCAGTTGGTAAGGGTCTTTTGTCAAATGAAAAGGAGATGGTTTGGAAAATAGGAAGAAGAATGGGTGGAATCAGAAAAACTTGTGGTACAATCTCTGATTACATTACAATGATAGGTGGTTGAGACTATTTTGGTCCTGATTCCAGAAAATCCTTTAGCTTAGAATTGAGTGCAGATAAGCACAAAGAACTGTGCTATGATTTGAATATGCCCCCCAAATTTCATGTGCTGGACACTTAATCCCCAAATTCATATGCTGATTGGAGATAGGGTCTTCAGAGGGTAAATAGGATTCAATAAGATCATTAGAGTGGGGCTTCATCAGAAGAGAGAGAGAGATCTGAGCTGACAGGCATGTTCTTGCTCTCTCACCATGCGATGCCCCCTGCTATGTTATGATGTGGTGAGGAGGTCATCACCAATTGCTGGCACTATGCTCTTGGGAATCCACAAATTGTTTGTAGAGCATGTGTGTTTGAACAATATGAAATCTGGGCACCTTGTAAAAAGAACAGGATAACAGCAATGTTCAGGGAACAAGGGAGATACCTTAAACTCTGACTATTGGTGAGCCGGGTGGAACAGAGTCATATTTATCTTCTTTTAAAAGCAAATAGGAGAAATATCGCTGAATTCTTTTTCTCAGCAAAGAACATCCCTGAGAGAGAGAATGCACCCCTGAGGATAGGCCTCTAAAATGGCCGCTTTGGGGATGACTGTCTTTTACAGTCGAAGACAAAGGGATGAAATAAGCCCCAGTCTCCTGCAGCGCTCCCAGGCTTATTAGGATGAGGAAATTCCTGCCTAATAAATTTTGGTCAGACTGGTTGTCTGTTCTCAAACCCTGTCTCCTGATAAGATTTTATCAATGACAATGCATGCCCGAAACTTCACTAGCAATTTTAATTTTACCCCGTCCTGTGGTCCCATGATCTCGCCCTGCCTCCATTTGCTTTGTGATATTTTATTACCTTGTGAAGCATGTGATCTCTGTGACCCACACCCTATTCATACACTCCCTCCTGCTTTTGAAAATCGCTATTAAAAACTTGCTGGTTTTATGGCTCAGGGGCATCACGGAACCTGCCGACGTGTGATGTCTCCCCCAGACACCCAGCTTTAAAATTTTTCTCTTTTTTATTCTTTCCCTTTGTTTCTCAGACCAGCTGATGCTTAACGAAATAGGAAAGAACCCACGTTAACTACCAGGGGCAGGTTCCCCCAATAGTCACCAAAAGCAAATGCAACAAAAACAAAAATAAATAAATGGGACCTAATTAAACTAAAAAGCTTCTGCACAGCAAAAGAAATAAAAGCAGCAGAGTAAATAGACAACCCACAGAATGGGAGAAAATATTTTTCCAAATTACAAAGCCAACAAAGAACTACTATCCAGAAAATACAAGGAATTCAAACAAATCAGTAGGACAAAAACAAATAATCCCATCAAAAAGTGAGCAAATGACAAAAATAAACATTTCTCGAAAAAAGATGTACAATAAAATGACCAAGACACATATGAAAAAATGCTCAGCATCACTAATCATCAGTGAAATGCAAATTAAAACCACAATGAGATCACCTTACTTCTGCAAGAATGGCCATTATTAATAAACTGGCAAACAATAGACATGAGTGTGGATATGGAGGAAAAGGAACACTTTTTCACTACTTGTATGAATGTGAGTTAGTACTACCTCTATGGAAAACATTATGGGGATTCCTTAAAGAACTAAAAGTAAATCTACCATTCAATCTAGCAATCCCACTACTGGGTATCTACCCAAAATAAAAGAAGTTGTTATGTGAGTAAGACACTGGTACACATATGTTTATAGCAGCACAATTCACAACTACAACAATGTGAAACCAACATATGTGGCCGTCAACTAAAGTTGATTTAAAAATGTACTCTCTCTCTATATATATGTGTGTGTGTGTATGTGTATATATGTGTATGTGTGTGTATATGTAAATATATATACACACACACCATGGACTACTATTCACCCATTAAAAGGAATGAAATGATGTCTTATAAGTGGGAGCTAAGTTATGAATATGCAAAGGCATACAGAGTGATATAATGGACATTAAAGACTCAGAAGAAGGAGAGTGGCAGGGAGGTTAGGGATAAAAAATTACACATTAGGTATAATGTACATTACTTGGGTGACAGGTGCAGTAAAACCTCAAAATTCAACACTGTGTAATTTATCCATGTCAAAAAATCCACTTGTACCCCCAAAGCTATTGAAATAAAAAATGTAAACAAAAAATAAATGTGGGGTCAGAGCTGCCACTAGGCCCACCAGGCCATGCCTAGTGGACCACTATTGGGACCTCAGAACTGC
>NW_012098432.1:2407282-2409784 GCF_000951045.1 Mandrillus leucophaeus | reverse complement strand
AGAAGGAGATTAATTTGGGGGGTCAAGAGTGGAATGTTATGGTTTGAATGTGACTCCCAAATTTTATGTGCTGGAAACTTAATCCCTACATTAATATGTTGATTGGAATTTCAGCCTTTGAGAGGTAATTAGAATTACATAAGGTCATCGGGATGGGGCACTCATAATGCGACTTAGAATTTTATAAAAAGAAGAAGAGACCTGAGGTGACAAACACACTTTTTCCTCTTACCGTGTGATATCCTTTTGCCATGTTAAGATGCAGTAAGAAGACTTTCACCAGATGCTGGTGCCATGTTCTTGGACTTCCCAGTCTCCCAAATCATGAGCCAAGTAAATTTACTTATAAGTTATCCAGTCTGTGGTATTCTTTTATAGTAACAGAAAACAGACTAAGACAGAATACTACAGCATGTAGTGTGCATGATTGAGATAGCAACTCTAATGGCATACCCAGATGCAAAGTGCTGAAATCTTACTACCTTTAGCAAAATTTCAAAACTAGTTTCCATTGTCAGAGCTTCTACATGAGGTAAAGACAGTCAACAACTCCCTTCCTCGCCCTCAAATCTAAGGATGCACATATTGTACCATAATCTTCCACAGTCCATTTGCTGGCATTTTTTGATAATTTTACCATGACTCTTGACTTTGAATAAGTGGACTTTTTTATCAGTGAATGTATGTTTTTGGTTAGGGTTCACAAGAAACATGTTGGATGGACTTTGGACAATAATCTTTTCACAAACCACTGATCAGACTCAGAACAAAACAAAGCCTGGTCAGCATTCTGCTACAAGTCAGTTCTCTGTTCAAGTACCCAGAGGCTCACCTCTAAAATAAGGTGTGGAAATGATGCCCCTCCATTTCCATATGACTGTACAATTGGGTATCCACATAATAGGATTTTCAATTCAAATATCTTTTCCACAATTTTTATCCAGCAGCCTTGATTGAGCTCTTATGATATTAAATCTTTCTATCCTGATATCTAAAATTTTCTGAAGCATGTTTTCAGATTATATTCTTATAGTGTATGTGTACTATGAATTCCTACTGAGAAACAATTAAAATTTTGTGTAATATAGTTTTCATGATTATTTCATTTTTATAACAAATTTATGAGGTAGATTATGTGGTACTAACATTACTAAATGAGAGGTGAGCAGTGGCACGAACACAAAAATGTATTCTAGCTATAGAGTAAAAATATTTTCTTGAAACCATTGGGGTTGGACCTTTTTTTTTTATTTTTCTTTTTATTGTTGTTGTTTGAGACAGATCTAACTAACACGTGTAAACCACTGTTTTGCATTTCTTTGGATAAGAGGACTTAAGAGGAAAAAAATAACGAAAGTTAAAGTTTTTCAACATATATAAAAATGAACAGTGTTTTCATAGTTTTTTTTTCTTTAATTACATTTCCTCTGGGCATACATGCATAATTTTTCAATAGACATTAGGGATTTTAAAATGGTTTGTAGCCCACATCCTTGAGGGAGAAAATACAAAACGAAACTTATTCTCCAAGCTAGGTATAATTTGCTAGCATTGCATATCCAGGTTATTTATGATGGAATGATGTGGTATATTTGCTTCTTATACTCTGTTTTCTGAATACTTACTTACTAAGCAATTACACACTAATTGAAACTCGTTTTAAACACATGTACCGTGTAAAGTATTTAAATAAGAGGCTGAATTTATAAAAGGCAAGATACTCTAGCGTAGAATACATGGCACCATTTTGAAATGAAATTTTTAATAAGGAAATTACTCAAATATATATTTTACTTATGCAATATGTTTCTAATAAGATATTTTAGGAGAATTTAGAAAGCTTTAAACAGGAAGATGACTAGATTTTCATTTTATGTAACTCAGTGGTAATCTGACCCAATACTCTTCATTTGCAGCTTGCAACATCCAACAGCTTCAGTTACTATGAGTAATTGTAACCAAGGCAACATGACAGGGAATAATTAATGACTGGAACTTATCTTCAAAATATGAGAACATTCTAAATAATAAATATTAGAATAACAACAACACCTCATACCGCTCTCTACCTTCAATGCTCTTGAAATATCTCCACAAATTAATATAATAATAGTGATTTTGCATACAGGAGGATATGATTGACATGAATATAATATTAAAAAGAGAATTAATTATAGTAAAATTGACATATTATTAAATTTATACCAAAAGCTTTCCTAAATCTCTACAAATATATAAAAGCAGATGTTCTCCCTCTTTCTGTCTCTTTCATGCCCATCTAAGTTGAAAGTTGTGTGAAGGTATTCCATATAAATAAGATATTCTAGAGGAGGTAGATTTAGCAGTCAGATTATCTTAGCTACAAATGATATACTAGCCTTTTGACCTTGGGCATTCATGACATTCGTTAATCTTTTCCACTCTCAGTTTCTTTTAATAGGAAAGTGAGGTTGATGTTAATAACATCAACAGATTAATGTAGTTGTTGAGAAAATTATATGA
>NW_012098432.1:2401738-2407232 GCF_000951045.1 Mandrillus leucophaeus | reverse complement strand
TCAACATATATAAAAATGAACAGTGTTTTCATAGTTTTTTTTTCTTTAATTACATTTCCTCTGGGCATACATGCATAATTTTTCAATAGACATTAGGGATTTTAAAATGGTTTGTAGCCCACATCCTTGAGGGAGAAAATACAAAACGAAACTTATTCTCCAAGCTAGGTATAATTTGCTAGCATTGCATATCCAGGTTATTTATGATGGAATGATGTGGTATATTTGCTTCTTATACTCTGTTTTCTGAATACTTACTTACTAAGCAATTACACACTAATTGAAACTCGTTTTAAACACATGTACCGTGTAAAGTATTTAAATAAGAGGCTGAATTTATAAAAGGCAAGATACTCTAGTGTAGAATACATGGCACCATTTTGAAATGAAATTTTTAATAAGGAAATTACTCAAATATATATTTTACTTATGCAATATGTTTCTAATAAGATATTTTAGGAGAATTTAGAAAGCTTTAAACAGGAAGATGACTAGATTTTCATTTTATGTAACTCAGTGGTAATCTGACCCAATACTCTTCATTTGCAGCTTGCAACATCCAACAGCTTCAGTTACTATGAGTAATTGTAACCAAGGCAACATGACAGGGAATAATTAATGACTGGAACTTATCTTCAAAATATGAGAACATTCTAAATAATAAATATTAGAATAACAACAACACCTCATACCGCTCTCTACCTTCAATGCTCTTGAAATATCTCCACAAATTAATATAATAATAGTGATTTTGCATACAGGAGGATATGATTGACATGAATATAATATTAAAAAGAGAATTAATTATAGTAAAATTGACATATTATTAAATTTATACCAAAAGCTTTCCTAAATCTCTACAAATATATAAAAGCAGATGTTCTCCCTCTTTCTGTCTCTTTCATGCCCATCTAAGTTGAAAGTTGTGTGAAGGTATTCCATATAAATAAGATATTCTAGAGGAAGTAGATTTAGCAGTCAGATTATCTTAGCTACAAATGATATACTAGCCTTTTGACCTTGGGCATTCATGACATTCGTTAATCTTTTCCACTCTCAGTTTCTTTTAATAGGAAAGTGAGGTTGATGTTAATAACATCAACAGATTAATGTAGTTGTTGAGAAAATTATATGAGTGTGTGTAAGTAAAGTGTGTATCTTGGTACCTTCCAACCAAATAATAAACATTCAATAGATTAGGTTAATTTTGAAAGCAGCCTCTCCTGATGGGAGAGGGTGGGAGCCCAGAGTTAACAACTGACTTGTCGCACCAACTCAGAGTGAGCAATTACAGCCACTATTTTTTACTTTATTTTTATTCTACATTTTTTCTTTTCAATTTGATGCGTAGGGCTTTGTTATCTCTCTCTCTCTCTCTCTCTCTCTCTGTGTGTGTGTGTGTGTGTGTGTGTGTATAAAACAGAACCTGGATTAATTCTTTGTTTTATTTTTATGTTTTCAAATCTATCACTACCCTCATATTTGATGAATGTTGCTTTCCTTAGATCAGTTGGGTTTTGATTTTTCTTCATTTTAATTGAATTTTTAAATATTTAGATAACTGTTGGTTCACATGCAGTTGTAATAAATAACACAGAGAGATACTGCATGCCTTTTACCCAGTTTTCTTCTAGTGGTAACATCTTTCAAATTTGTAGGACAATATCACAACCAGGATATTGACATTGATACAGTCAAGGTACATTTTCTCCCCACAAGGAAGCTTCACTGTGTTCTTATATAGCTGCCTCTATTCCCCCACAACTTCGTAACCCTAACCCCCTGACAACCACTAATCTTCCATTTCTGTTATTTTGTCAATTCAAGAATATTACATAAATGGAACCATACAGTATATAACCTTTGGAGATTGGCTTTTTTTTTTTTTTCCTCAAGATACTATCCTGGAGATTCATTCAGGTTGCTGTGTTTATAAGTTTATTCTTTTTTTAATCACCAAGTAGTATTTCTTGATATGGGTGTACCATGATTTGTTTAGACACTCACTTGGTGAAGGACATCTAGGTTGTTGCCAGTTTTTGGCTATCATGATTAAAACACAGCTATATAAACATTCGTGCACAGGTTTTCATGTGAAAATAAGTTTGCATACCTCTAGGTAAATGTCCGGGAGTGCAATTGCTGGGTTCTATACAAGTTTTACGTTTAGTTCTAAAGAAACTGCTGAACTGTTTTTCGCAGTGGTTGTACCATTTTACACTCACATCAGCAATGTATGAGAAATCCAGTTTTTCTGCTTCCTTGCCCAGCATTTGGTGTCATCAGTGTTTTTCATTTTAGCCATTCTTGTAGGTGTACAGCAGTATCTTCCTGTGGTTTTAATTTGCATTTTCCTAAAGGGTAGCAGTGTAGAACATCTTTTTCTGACTTTTTTGAATTTGAAGGATGAGTTACTATTTTTTGTTTTTTTCTTAATAATAAAGCTATTGATGTTCTGTATTTTCTATGATTTTATAGGATGAATTTATTTTTACATTTTTCTCAATATACTGTAATAATGATTTTCAGCCTTTCCTTGATCTTATAGTTTGTTCTTGTTGTTGCTTTGTTTACCAGAACTATTAACACTCATTTTTTAAGAACAATTTTCTTTATAATCATATTGTCAAACAAGAATTGAAAAATATCATGTTATATTATTATAAAACTTTGTTAAAAATTGCATACACACCCAAAATCTGTCAAATATGCATTTCTCATATTTTCCCTTATTTCTTTTATACTTTAAGTAACAATCTTTTTTTAGAACTACTCCTCATGAAGTGTATTCTTATCTGAATTTGACTAAATTAAGTGATACCTAGAGAGTTGGTAAAGCTTTATTTATGGATGTGTTCGTGAGGGTGCTTCAGCAGAAGATTGGTGTGTGAGTTGGTGGACTGAATGCGCAAGTTCTACTCTTTAATATGGGAGGGCATGGAGAGAATAAAAACTCAGGAGAAAGGCAAATTCGGTTTAGCTGATCCTGAAACTTTCAGACTTGATCAGCCATGCTGCTGGGTTCCAGGTTCTTCTGCTTGCTGACAGCCTATCATGGGACTTTTCAGCCTCCATAACTATGTGAGCCAATTCACCTAATAAGTCTCATCTCATTTATCTATCTAGCTATCTAGCTAGCTAGCTAGCTATCTGTCTATTTAATTTATTCTTTATGTTGGTTCTGTCTCTCTGGAGAACCCTGATAAACACAAACACAGAAAGAGAAAATTGGATATAGGATGACAACCCAAGGAAACGTCTTATTTATTTGGATAGTCAATACACAGTACAATCCACAACCAAAATTGTCCCACAGTTCTTCGACTTGATAAGGTAGATGAGGCATACCTAGAATAAATAACAAAGGAAAACATCAGAGAAAATACATTTTGTTCAGGATCATTCAAATAATTTTTTATGTTATGCTAAAAAATTTTAATGTTAACTACTATGCCATGGGGTAAGGGTGGAGGGACTCAGGGCATTAACTTTTCATTCTGGAATTTTTTGTTGTTTAATATTGGAGTTCACTGGTTAGTTTTAAACTATATCTTGGGTGACAAAATATATAAGTATTTTGCCTATTTAATTGACGTCTTTGCATATAAATCAAAATATTTACTTTGTATGCACAGTTGATTCCTGAGCAATGCAAGAGTTAAGAGTGCCAACTCCATTTGCAGTTAAAAAAAATCCACTTCTAACTTTCAACTTTCAAAAACCATAGCTACTAATAGCCTACTATTAACCGAAAACCTTACTGATACCATGTATGACTGATTAAAGACTACTTAATATGTATTATACCCTGTATTTGTACAATAACGTAAGCTAGAGAAAAGAAAATATTATTAAGAAAATCATAAGTGAGGGAATATATATATATACACATCCTCATCATCTTAGCATGAGTAAACAGAAGAGGAGGAGGAAGTGGAGGGATTGTTCTTGCTGCCTCAGGGGTGACAGAGGCAGAAAAGATGGAGGGAGTGAAAGGAGAGGCAGAGAAACTTGGTGTAATTTTCCTTTAAAATATGTCTGAATTATCTTCTTTTAAATTTATTTAAAATACCAATCCTTAATTCCATCATCTGCTTTAGTTTCAGTGCCCACATCATAAAAGGGTCCACATTATAATAAAAAAAATCAAGAGTAATTTTGAATTATCAGAATCCTTCTGGCAAATTATCTAATATCAATCTGTTTTCCAGCACTACTTCTTCTACAGCTCTTTCTTCATCATCTGACACTGGTTCGGAAGGACTCATCTCCATCAAATCAACTTTTGTTAATTGCTCTGCTGTGGTGTCTGTTAGGTCTTGAATTTTTTCAAGATCCATATCTCAAAATGCTTCACTTGCCCCCCTTTTTGCCATATCCACAATCTCTTTCATGATTTTCCTTATTGGATTTGTCATAAATCTTACGAAGTCATGTACAACTTCTGGACACAATTTTCTCCAGCAGGAATTTATTATTTGGAGTTTAATGCCGTTCACAGCATTTTTTTGTGACATCAATGACATCCATGGTGTAATTCCGCCAGCTTTTCATGGTACTCTCTCTTTTGGGGTTCTCTTCCGTAACATTGACAATTCTTTCAATTAAGGTTGTGTGTAATAAGCCTTAAAGGTCTTTATGATCAGGTCTCAAGACTCTGAACAAATTAGAGACATCGTGTTTTGGGGCAAGTAGACCATTTTGAACTCATGAGATTCTGGGTTACAGGGTCATTGTCCAATATCAAAAGGACTTTAAAAGCCAGTTCCTTACTAGTAAGCTTCTTCTTGACTTCAGGGACAAAGCATCATTTAAATCAACCCAGAAAAATAATTTTCATTGTCCCGATATCCTTTTGCACAACTGAAAAACTGGCAGCTGGTGTTTGTCTTTTCCCTTCAAAGCTCCAAGTTTTACAGCTTTATAGATAAGACCAATCCTGATTATAAACCCAATTTCATTTGCAAAAAACAGTAGAGTTAGCCTATCTCTTCCTGCCTAAAATTCTGGTGCTTGCTTCAATTTCTTACTAATAAATATCATTCATAACATATTTTTCCAGAATAGTGCACATTTGTCTTGGTTAAAAAACTTTTTACACAGACATCTTTTCTCCTTGATGATTTTCTTTATGGTATGTGAAATTGTTTTCATACTTTTGGCCTGCAGAAGCCTCTTCTGTATTCTTAAATTTTTTTAACCTAACCTCTTTCTAAAATTACCAAACCATCCTTTACTGCCATTAAATTCTCTAGCATTAGATATTTCACGGTTGTTTTGCTTTCAGTTGTCATATAATGACTTTTGCTTTTTTTTTCAAATATATTAGCATTGTTAGGTATGCTTTTCTTATAGCAATTTTGCCCTCATGTGAAAGCTGTATTTTCCACTATGAGATGAAAGGCATTTTGCAAAAAGTGCAAGGTTATCATGCCTGCTGGCAGAAGCTACGATGATGGTTTCACAAATTTTCTTTTTTTTTTTTTTCTTTTTT
>NW_012098432.1:2378840-2401189 GCF_000951045.1 Mandrillus leucophaeus | reverse complement strand
TTGAGTTCTTTATAGGTTCTGCATATTAGTCCTTTGGCAGATGAGTAGATTGCAAAAATTTTCTCCCATTCTGTAGGCTGCCTGTTTACTCTAATGGTAGTTTCTTTTGCTGTGCAGAAGTTCTTTAGTTTAATTAGATTCCATTTGTCAATTTTGGCTTTTGTTGCCGTTGCTTTTGGTGTTTGAGACATGAAATCCTTGCCCATGCCTATGTCCTGAATGATATTACCTAGGTTTTACTCTAGAGATTTTATGGTTTTAGGTCTAACATTTAAGTCTCTAATCCATCTTGAATTAATTTTCATATAAGGAGTAAGGAAAGGATCGAGTTTCAGCTTTCTACTTATGGCTAGCCAATTTTCCAAGCACTATTTATTAAATAGGGAATCCTTTCCCCATTTCTTGTTTTTCTCAGGTTTGTCAAAGATCAGATGGCTGTAGATGTGTGGTATTATTTCTGAGGGCTCTATTCTGTTCCATTGGTCTATATCTCTGTTTTGGTACCAGTACCATACTGTGTTGGTTACTGTAGCCTTGTAGTATAGTTTGAAGTCAGGTAGTGTGATGCCTCCAGCTTTGTCCTTTTGGCTTAGGATTGTCTTGGCAATGCAGGGTCTTTTTTGATTTAGGCTTGGTATGTTTTAACCTGAAACAGTGAAAAACCTCAGCTTCAGACCTCACTTTATGGTACATGTCAAGGAATCCAGTTTTTTCTTGTAATGTCATGATTTATCTCTGTTTCTTGGGGATACATCCAGCATCATGACTGGCACTTCATATGGGTCTCATCCTGTTGTTGGCAGTTTACCATATTGCACTAAACACAATAAAAAATATGTGAGAACTCTGAGGGATCACTTTTACCGTGATGCGCATTTTACTAAAGAGAGGAACTATAAACATGAAGAGAATTACCTTCACAAAATGTTTTAACCAGATTCAACACTTGAACTCACCACAATAGCAACAGAAGGTGGCTACAAAGTTAGTATAATAGTATAGCATGTATTAAAGCTAATTTTATGCAGTTATGATTTAACAGTGCATCTTTATATTTCTTTGGACTGAAATAGCACCGTGTATGGTCTGTAAGTGTTTGTGTGCATAAGTTTTTATAAATTTTAACTATAATAGATTTATGTATATTTAATGATGGTAAATAATATTACAGACTAGTATCTACACATGTTTTATGCATTCATGACATAACTATTTTTTTCAGTATTTCTAGGCTACACAATTCATCTGTAATTTTTTTCAAGTTGTTACAAATCTCCAAAACAAGTTTCCAATATATTTACTGAAAAAAAAAAATCCACTCATAAGTGGATGCATGTAGTCCAGACCTGTGTTGTTCAAGGGTCAAATGTACTATGGTGTTTTAGGTCATCTTAAATTCCCCTGCTCTGTCATAAAAGTACACAGGTCATTTGAACAACAAAATCAGGGATTTGAAGAAAAGTTAATTTTTCTTACTTGTATATTCTTGTGTTGTGACACATAAGCAATCATGAGGTTGAAGCAGGTGGGAGTGGTTAGAAAAAATAGCTTTAGATAGTTGTTAATGTAATCATAACAAGAAATGGTGCTTAGATGACAATGCTGCTTAATACCAAGATTCTATATTTGCATTTTGACTTTAAAAGTATCTGTAGAGTCTGAGCGCGGTGGCTCATGCCTGTAATCCCAGCACTTTGGGAGGCCGAGGCAAGTGGATCACGAGGTCAGGAGATCGAGGCCATCCTGGCCAACATGATGATATCCAGTCTTTACCAAAAATACAAAAAATATTAGCCAGCTGTGGTGGCATGCGCCTGTAGCCCCAGCTACTCAGGAGGCTGAGGCCGGAGAATCACTTGAACCTGGAAGACCAAGGTTGCAGTGAGCCGAGATTGAACCACTGCATTCCAGCCTGGGGGACAGAGCAAGACTCCGTAAAAAAAAAAAAAAAAAAATTGTAAGGTAGCTTCCTTCGTGTGTGTGTGTGTGCACACACACCCATGCACACACGCACATATGTTATACATTAGTATTAGTATTGGCATTGGTAATAGAGCTCCATCTAGTGTTTACAGGTATTCTAAATCATAGGTAAATTTGTGTTTTGATTCTTATTTAATTAAAAAATCATTTCAGGAATAAATGTTATTAATTAACCATATTTACCCATTCAGCCCTATTAAAACAGAAAAGTGAAATATTTTAAAGGATTATCAAACGATGATAAAAATCTTGCTATTTCTATTATAAACTAGAGTAGGTTTATAAATGCTTAGGTAATTATAACCAAAAAGTACAATTAATGCGTAATTAATATTATACACTACTGCTTTATTATCAGAAGAAACTAAATTATTTGCTTATTAGTTCATGTTCAGAAAGCTCTAAATTTTTGCAGTGTTGCTTACCTTCAATTTGTCTATGAAATTCTCAGTTTCTAAGTTTCCACTGAAGTTAATTACAATGGCATTCAAAATGCCAACCACAAAATGCCTACAATGCTATGAAGTGTTATATCATTTTAAAACCAGATACAATTAGTTTTACTAACACTTTTGGTTTTGAGAGATCTTATTGTGCACCAATTAAGTTTTGGTGATAAACATGAGTCCCAGTGTAATGGATCATAATAATAATTGTGTTCAACTGAAATACTGAAAACTCTAAGCAATAAAACTGCAGTCTGCTCCTGTGTTAACAGTTCTCTAAATACCTAGAAAATATGATTTCCTTTTTGTGCCAATTTCTACATACATTTCATTGATTCCCTCATTCAATGCTGTTCATTAGCCCCTTGATCTGTTCCAAATTTTCTATATATGTACAATGGGAGACACTGTTAATGATTTCCCTATATCCATTATCCTTATTTTCTTTTTAGGAGTGAAATACAGCACCCCTTTCCCTGCTCCTGCCGCCATTAAAATTGTGTTTGGCATCTGACCACCCAAGATAGAGACATTTCCTAGACTGTTTTGCAGCTAGGTATTTAAGTAAGTACTGCCCTGAGATTGAATTTAAACCAACAGATGTAAGCATAAATATTGTGTCCAAACTGTGTACAACTTCTTGGTCATCTCTTTAAAACTAAATCTATTTTCCCAGCACTGCGTCTTTTTCCATTCTGCAGATAGTAGTGAAGATGGGGCCACCATTCCCTGAGAAAATCCAGTGGGAAAATCCTGAGTCCTTCAATGACTTTACAGAGGACAGCCTCCTGGCCAGCTGAACTATGTTTTTGTGAGACAAATAAACTCCTATCATATTCATTCAATTGTACCTATGGGTCTCCTGTCTTGTTGTTAGAATGGATTTATTTGAACGCTAACCAATATTGATAAGTACAAAAGAAAAATAAAACATAGTCTTTGGCCTAACGGATACTCTAATCTAATGAATCAGCCAGAAAAAAAATGGACAACTGTATATAATGCAAAATCACTATCATGATGGATGTCTGTAGAAAAGATGTGGTCACCGAAGAAATTCTGCCTTGAGAAATTAAATAAGGCTTCAGATAAGTAGTGGCATTTAAATTGATCTTGAAATAGTGATTTAAGATCATTACATGAAGAAACAGGGAATGACAGGGAGAAAAGACTCTACAGATAAAAAGAACACCATCAACAAAGGCATTGGGGATGGGGTGCAGAGTAAATGAGGCTTTTGGTGGATAGCAAGAAAATGATGGGTCAGAGAAGGGAGTAAGTGGCTGATAAAATCCTGGAAAAAGAACTATGATAGGTTGGACTATCTTGTGACTAAAGACCTTTAATGTCATAAAGAGAATTTGTACTTTACCTGACAGACAACGAACTTTTAACAAACAAGTGAAATGAAATGCAGTCTATGAAATCACCTAGGGTTGATATATTCTACGTGGTATCAGCCACGGTCAAAGGGAGTGCTTCTTGATGTTTTATTATATGTGATTTCCCTTTATCAGAGAAATATTCTGTGGTGTGGAAAGTGCTTCCTTCTTTCAAAATAAAATGTAAGCAGCCACTCAGCTATGAAGGGACAACACAAAGAGATAACAGACACCCTTCTTCTCTCTTATAATAGATGTAATTAATCTACCATTTACATTTTAAATAGTAGGAAATACGGACAGTAATTGGAGAACTTTTGAGCTAATATTTCTCCTGCATTCATCCCCAGCAGTCAGTGCAGCTGAAATATTTGAAAAATCAAATGTAGCATTGCCTTTCATAATTTCAGGGTCATCAGCAATTGATATTTTGAATATATTTGCATATGCTTTGCTTCATCTGTATAAACAGCAACAAAAAACCACAAGATAGAAGCAACTAGTAAAATAATCCTAAAAAGTACAAATCACTATGGAGTTTCAGTCACACAAAAGACATACTGTGTTATAATGTTCAAGAAATGGTTACTATATCCTTTTCTCCACTGAACTACCTAAATGTTAAAAGAGGACTGTTTCTACTACTTTCTCTTTTTTTCACATTTTTCACATCATAATCATGTACTACCATTAAATATCAACTGATAGGATCCTGAGTCCTAGGTTTTGTGGGTTAGTTAGACTCCTCCAAATTTGAAAATTGAGTCTGTGGCAAGAGAGAATTTAATAATATATGGAATTAATGATTGTCAATCAATGAGAAACTGAAATAAATCAGGGAATAAGCTCGATGGTATAATATAAGTTAGTCAAATCAATGAGTTTTCACAGTTGGAAATTTAATTGACTATTAAGCCAACTTTTTCAAAACTGTCACACTATCAAAGATAATATCAAGCACAGCATAGCTGTACATGAAGGCCAGACTGCAATCTCAGACACAGTAATTGGCAAATAGTGCAAGGCAGCTGTCTATGCATTCTTGATATGTTTCTGCTTCTTTGTGGTATAACTTTACAATCTTTGAAAGAACTAACAGCCCTATAGGTCACAGAGTTTTTGAAAATAGGTCTCCATCTCCTCAGAAAAAGCTTCTGAAAATATAGAGATACTTTTGGGAATAGATATGAATATTTTGCCTAAAATTTAACATTCTAAAAGCACTCAGATATTTTTGTTCTCACTTAGAAACAATTTAATGTTACAGATGCAAGCTTTATTTAAGCAGAGAATTACAAAAGGTCCAACATTTTTTCTCATTCTCTAGAGGATATTTCTGGTGCATAATTTATAAATGGATATATTATTCATATTTGGGATATAAATTCAGAAACATGATTTCAAATAATTTTTTTGGATTAAGGGAAATTAGTCTGTTAGAAACAACGGATTCTAATAAAAACATTTGTTAAACATGAGTAAAGTCAATTAGCTATCCTGAATGGGATCCTCATAGAGAATAGCTTCATTTCATTTCAAGAAGCAAGATCAACACTTTTGGCTCAATATGAACATAGTTGTATCCATATGTCTACAACTTCCCAGTTTTCCAATTTTATACTAAGACAGATTGAGTAAATATTTCCAATAATACAACTCATATGCTGTTTTGTGAGGAAAAAGTGTAATATAATATTTATATAATAATGCCAGAATAATAAAAATTCTAAGGTTACCAAATGTTGGACTTTTTACACAAAGGCAAGAGACCCAATATTCCAATTACATTCAAGTATAGTATTTCCTATAACAGATAATCAACATCCCTCTCTCATCCAGAGACTCTTGAAGAGTTTGAATGTCCAATCGTGGGGGAAAGCTCTACAAATCAGCTGTGAGCATGGTCGGTTTCTATGTGGAGATATAAGGGGAACCGGCCCCATTTCATGGCAGAAATATGGGAATTCTCAGGGGTAAATTGATTTATTTATGACTGAATAAGCTGAATCAGTCTGTTAAAGATGTCTGTTACCAAGACTGTGTGGTTAACTACATGAGTAGAAATATAGATGGAGAAAAACGCGATGCAATTTTTTTAAAGGAAACAGAAAGGATATTAAAATGTTTAACATACATACTTGTTATGCACTTAAAGAAATAGAAACTCTAATTGGAAGGCTACAGGAGACATATGGGACTTTTACAGGATTGCATTAAAGACCCCAGAACAAGGATAGAATGGAATATAGGACTATGTGGTGGGAAAATTAGCAGCAGGCTTATCCAAAACTGGATTATAAATACAATAGTATATAATCTGTTGATGTTCTATTAATAATGACAATAACCTTTGCATTAGATTTTACTGTTCAAGAAGCATTTTCCTTCAACTTATTCAAGTATCAGAAAAATACCTACATGTATTATAATTACTTCCATTAGTAATTGGTAGAGGATGAAACTGACTTCCAGAACTTCTAATTTAATTGAATAAAGTTGCTTGATGTGTTAGTTTTCTACTGTTGCATAACAAATTTCCACAAACTTATTGGCATAAAACAACATCTATTTATTAACTCTAAGTTCTGTAGGCCAGAGCCTGGCATGATATGGGTGGATAATCTGCTTCTGATATCAAGGTATTTGCTGGTATGTGTCTTAACTGTAACGCTCTGATGGAGAATCCACTTCTAAGCTTATTCAAATCGTTGACAGAATTCAGTGTTTTGCAGTTGTCGCCTGAGGTCTTTGTTTTCTTGCTAGCTGTCAGCTCAGAGCAGCTCTCAACTCCTCGAGCTGCTACATTTATTGGCATATAGACTCCCCCATTTTTGAAGTTAACAATTACATGGCTGAATGCTTCTCGTGCTTCAAATATCTCTGATTTCCTCTGTTGCCACCAGCCAGATAAAGCTCTTTGCTTTTAATGGGCTCACTTGATTGGGTCAGGCCTACAAAGTAAATCTTTGTATCTTAAGGTTCAGTTCTATTGGTACTTTAATAACCTCAGCAAAAATTTATTTACTGTAGTGCTTAAATGAGTGTCTCACTTAATAACTAGGGGATGGGAATCTAGCAGGTGCCATCTTTAGATATCTACCCATCACATTTGGTTTACGAGGAATCAAGCCAGTATCATAATTCATGGATTTTTTATTAAAAATTCAAAAATTCTTTCAACCACAGTTAATTTGTTAACTTATAATAAATTGGTTAATCTTTGGCTATCTTATATGTATATTACTCTCACATCATTCATAAGTTACTGGGGCATTCAAGAAGATGTCTCAAGTTGAATTGTTTTGAGAGTACAGAAAATACTCAAAAAGCAACAGACCCAGGGAAGAACGCCAGTTACTTGATTAGTGGAAGCAGAGAAAAGACAAGACCTAGTAAACCTTTGCCTGTTGTTCCATAATAGAGAGGCCCTTATAATCACTCCCTCTTCCCACCTCTCTATCCATTGACTCTCTTGTAATTTACAGTGCTTCTATTAGGAAAGAAGCACATTTTAGAATGGAAGTCCCTTAAGGAGGAAAGCTTTTATCTTTTGATCTTTAGTGCCTTGCATAAACTCTAGCACATATTAAATGCTATCAGACAACTTGCACACAGGAGATTCTTAGATAGGTTGAGCTGAGTCATAGTATTGAATTAATTGGAAATGAGAAAGTGTATCATTGCAAAACAAAAACCTTGAAAGTAATTTCTAAAATAGACAAAAAGTGAAATCAACCCTTGAAACAAAAATGATGCTAACTGTAGTACCTGATACTCATGGGAATATAAGTGGATGTGAATATGTGTTTAATTCATATAAGTGGATATAAATAAACATTTAATACCTCCAGTGGGTGTTTATAGATTCAGCTATCCTTAACCAAATACAGAAACTTGGGTTTATCTGATTGGCAGAAGTGCTGCTGAGTAATGAATGGCATTTTCTCTTTGAGCCTGTATGGGTCAGGAATCCCAGCAAAAGGCCAGGAAAGGAGATACGCATTCCATGCTAACTAAGGTATGCAAAACATAAAACTTTTTTTCATAAACCTCAATTTGTATGTCAAATACTAACTTCTGGGAGAACTCAGTCATTTGCATTATTTATTGGGCATTTCAGTTAAAAACAATCCCATTCAGGATTTCTCTCCTGTCCATATTATTTACTCAGGATGTGGCATTTGGCCCAATGCAGGCTCATGGTGATGGAGAGAGTGTCTGGCATTAATCTGGTCTTTGAGGATAATTACTCTGTATTGGTGAGTTCACTGCTGACAGTCCTCTTCTAACTGATGCTTCTCAGCCTCCTCTGTTATGATATAACCTTATCCTCACAATGGGACTCCTGAATGTCCCATGAGCCATCTTTCTCTCATCTAACTTTGGCATGGAACCCAATAAAGCTTCTTTGAAGTTATTCTTCCTACACATATCTGGGTCTAATATTTCATTTCCAAAACTTATCCATTTATCCGTATTTGAATAGTTTTATCCAGTGAGGGGAAGTCTTGGAAGCAGTTTTAAAACAAATGCTACGTAAGCTAATTCTCCTTCACACAAATTATTTAGCATTTGACTTTAATTTAGATCTAGTTTTTTTTAATATTAAGAGCCAAGTATTGGGCCTCATTCTGTTCTGTGCCTTAATATCTTCAACCCAGTCCTCCCGCTCCATCTTGGAGTGGAGTTTGGGCAACTTATTTAAGCTCTCCTTACTCTCAATTTGAGGTCAATGCCAGCTTCAAGTCTAAAGAGTCTTTTTAGTAGTAGGATTGACATAGGACTAATTTATTAAATCCTAGCTCTACGGGGTGATACAATGTGATTATCTGCTGAGGGATCATCTCTGCATTTAAACTTATTGGGTCAGTGCCTATTTACGTGTGAATTGACTGGTGCTAAGCATCTCTGGTTAGTTCTGTTCTCAGTATTGTACAAGTGTTCAGTCTAACAAAGCTAACATGAAAATAGGCACAGGGGTATTTGTGTAAAGACCTCTTCCTAACCATCAAGTTGGTTCTAAGTTAAACTTCTTTGTACATAGTATCTATCGGCTGCAATAGCTTAACTGGGCAATAAAAGACCAAAAATGCCTTACAGCTAAGCCATGCTTGTGATTGTCTGTGGCTTCATTCCCTCCCAGACAGAATCCTAGTATGTCTCAGAATAACTCACTTTTTATGAACCACATATAATATGGAAAATAGATGAGTTAATTTTGAGTCATAGATTTTGTTTTTGTTGTAATTATATGTGACCTAAAAACGTGAACCCAAATCCCATTTTTCACTGAAAATATTGTTCAGCCATTTACTTATCTTTTTGAAAACTAGGCTTGAAATTATAAATACCACTGCAACTAAATCTGATTATATTATTTGGCTTAAGATATTCTAGAAAGGACAAAACTTTGTTTACTATCTTCTTATATGACTAAGCTCTTGTAAGGAAATAGCTGCAATATTTGTGTGCATCTCTGGATGGACTGATGTGGGCAAATTTTTCTTATAAAAACCCATATTCATGCATATTACTATTAAAGTATTCCAGTTAATCACTGCAACTTGGTTACCTTTACATAAATTAAAATTACCTTTGTGAACCTACATGTTCTTATATCTTTGGGCTTAGGTCAGGCTCTTTTCTTTGTGAAATTTTCTCTCACCCTCACAGAAAGGGGTGAGTTTGGGAGAGTTGGTTTGTGGATATGTGAAAACCACTTTTTTTTCCTGTGGGATAATATAGTTTGTGGGTTATACCTTTATTATGCATCTTATTGTTTTTAATACTACATTATTAATTTTCTCCTTGAGTAAAGAAGCTGTTTATCCAGTTCAAATTGTTATCTTTCATTTCAGTACATAGCAGACAATTTGCCCATAGCAGATGCTTCGGGAGGTTCAGTGTAATTGTATTGATGAATTATAATTTCTGAAATTTTTGCATTAAAACTTTTGTCAGTGGCCTTTTACTATTCCTATCTTGATATAAAAAATAAGAAGGCCTACTTGTGGAATCAATCTGGAAAAATAGCTGTCTAAGAAAATCATTTGTAAGCTGCAGCTGGTTAAAGATAACAGGTTGTTTTTCAAGAACAGCCCCTTAAAGTTAGATATATCAAATCTCGTTGTATAGGTCTGCTGAGCAATGACACTCCAGCCATCAACGGAAACCCAGGGATCACTTTCGTCGAATTCAATTCTCATGATCTTAGATCATATTCCATTAACTTGACTTGAGTCAAATCAATTGAATGCCATAGACATGTACTACTAAATTCTGCATTTCTCCATCTTAGGTCAAAACATTTGTTAGCTCTGCCAGTGGCTAAAAGCACTTAAGCAGAAACAAAAATAGACTGAAGAATAGGGGTTGGGGTTGACATAAGATCTATTGTCAATCCTACCCTGCTTATCTGTGTGTTAAAATATGTCTGATCTATTTTCTTCTGTAAAAAGTCATTAAAGACAATATTTATTCCAGTAAGTATCAGGTAGACTTTGAGCAAGTACTTGAAGCTTTCCTTCCATATCTCTCAGAATGCACTTGACTTATAATGGGCCTCTCATTTTGATCATCCATCACTCTGAAACTAAAGCTGCCATTCAATATTTGGCACTTAGGGTGCCAAATTGGAAGATTTTTATATGTTCAAATGGGGATAAGAATGGAGCTGCCAAAATTGTACTCACTTGTGACTTAAATATCCAAGAAAGAAAAAAATAATGCCATTAAAAAGTGTGTCATCTCCTCTCTATGATTCAGTAATGAAAACCTGTCTGTCAGCTGCATTCTGTTTAATCACTGGAAATGGTTTACACTATATCTGTGAAGTCTAAATGGAAAAAGTTGCCACTGCAATTGTAGCTTCCTCCTACCAATAAATCAACGTAGAAGAGGAGGGGAGAAAGAAGGCCATCTGACAGCTCTCCATCAAAACGCCAATCATAAATTAGCACCTACAGAGAACATATCACATGAGACTGTCTTTTCAGGGACTCAGAGTTAAATAATGAACAGAGATACTTTAGTTTAAAAAGGTTGCAATTCCAGAGATATCAGAGATGCATTTAATGAAAGCAAAGGGAATCACCCAGTGAGAAATTTCAACCTGTCTCCAAAAGGAAAGCTGTATACCTGTTCTTGATTTTGGAAATTTGGAATGGTTAAGATGCTGATAAGTTTTACAATTGCAACTAGAACAGACCCTGACTTCTTTCATTGATAGTATTTCTTAAGACTCTCCCCATAATATAAAAATTTATCGTTTTCTCGTTTTTTGAAAGAAAGCACCATTGTGTAAAATATGATTTTCAACTTGATGGCAGCATGCCCAAGTGATTTAGGTGATATTGGATTCTTGCATAGGTTCACTGCATAAACCTAGAAAAAGAATGCTGGTTTTGACAGCAGGAGAAGGCACATTTCCTTCCTAAATCATTAAGTTAGAAATATACTTGTTCAAAACATATATTGTATTCTATGTTTCTTAGATTTGGCATATAAATTTTAAGAGTTGATAAAAGATAAGTAAGTTCATATTTTAAAGAAAAGAAGAACTACATATAATTAAAATACAAATTATATTAAATTACTTTTAATCTGATAAATACATTAAAATGATATATGAAGTTACTGACTTTGTACTAGTGAAACGAAAATATGAGTTTCTTTTCTCTCTTCTCCCATAATACCTGCAAAGTTTCAAGTATCTTCTACCTTGTGACCTTTATTATTTTTCAATAAAGTGTGCTATAACTTACTTACTTGTTTTGAAAAAATAAAAATGGTACTACAAATAGGTATTACACTATCTCTAAATTTGCAAATGTGTTCCTTTAGAATTGGATTTTTATTCTCAAAAGGCTCAATTTATATCATGCCATGATTAGGATTATTACAGGCATTTCCTTACATTTTAGTAACCTGTTCTAGAAAGACATGCAAATAGTCCCTTAAAACAATAAAAACAGAACAAGAAGATACCTGAGAACAAATGAAGTTCAAATTCTACCAAATATGGCACTATTCCTCAGAAAGCCTTGATGATGTTCATTGGGCCTCTGCTTGAACATTTCCAACAAAAACGTATGCATTATCTCCAAAGGATGCTATTTTATCCCTGGATAATTATGGACATTAAAAACATTTCACCTTTTATTGAGTGAAATATAAATAAAAATAGTAAAATTTTGCCTGTGCTTTGATGTGTCAGTCAGGGGCTCTGGGGTCCATGCTTTTACCCCCATTCTATACTTCATTCCTGTTGAAATCAACCCCAGAGCCAAATAATTATCTCAGCTATCTCAGATGGTTTAACTATGGTCAATAAAGCAGGACTGTTATCTCACTGAATCTGAAAAGAAAACTTTCATTCAAATACTAACATTTGGATATTTTGTGTATCAGATTGTATCCTAAAAAGAGATGTTAACCTCAAATGAGTAATTTAAGAGAGTTTTGTTAAGAAACTGTTAAAAACTGTGGGCAAAATTACAGATGACCAACAAGAATTGGTGAAGCACTCTGGGGCTTGCAACAGAAGACATCTTGCCTCCTCTAGGCCTGAAGGGGAGAGGAAGGAGAAATTACTGTCACCCAATGACCGCAGTTGTAGTTGCTGGATAGTGTAGCTTGGCAGGAGCTGTGGCTTTGGTAAAGACCAAAATGGCCCAGCTGGAGGGAACTAAAAACTAAATGCCCTGTTTGTATTCTCTTTCTGCCTTTTGATCTCCTGTCAACGGCTTTTATTAGTCAAACACAATGACAAGCCAGAAGCAAAAATGCTCACTGATGCAGTCCATTCATATTAGCTTCCCTGGCCACAGAACAAGGTAGAGAGAGGTGAAGAGTGGACAAAATCTAAAAAGTGCAAGTGAATATTAGCATGCTATGTACTGGAAACTATGACACATTGTTATAATTGCTTCATGGACTATGTAAAAAGGTGAACATATATCACCAAACATAAACAAAAAGTGTGCCTATTTTAACAGTTACAAGTAAAAAAAATCTATGGGCTGGAAGAGGTGTGTGTATCTACTGACACTGTGGGCATTATTTCATTGTTTTATGAATAATTCAAAGTTTTACCTTTCTTTGAACCAACTTAGTTTCAATGCATTGTTGCAATATTATTTTAATCCCCCATCCCTACACTAATTAATACACACACACACACACACGTATATGCATATGTATATGTAACTCACCTCAGCAATGAAAAGAACTTACGTCCTCCCTGTCTTTCATGACAACCTGTTCTACTTTGTTTTAATCCTAGACAAAATAATCCTAGCCTTTTGTTTACAAATTCAATATTGAAGCTTTCCTTCTTCAGTTATCATATTGCTATTGTTCCTTCTCTAATTTTTTTACCCCAGTTCACCAATGACTAGAATTCTAGCTTAAATTCTAGTTCCTCAATTTTTGAGTTTGTAACAATAGCTCCCCTTGTAATAGGGATCTCTAGTTCCTAACACAAATTTGTCAAACCAGGTATTGTTATTTGTGCCAGTAATTCAGTAACTAGGCTTTTGTCTTATTTTTCATCTCCTAAGGAGCATGTTTTCTGAAAGGCAACACAATTCATGCCCCTGAAAAATCACAGGATCTGTGTGGCTGTTTCCTCAATATCTTACTACAGGACCTGGCATTATTTCTGATATATAGTAAACATTTTAGATGTATCTTCTGACAGCAAATGAAATGTTGCCAAACATTGCAATGTCTGCTCACTAGTTCCCTAAATTGCCCCTAAATACTTGCCACTTGCACCGTGGTAATTGTAAAGCTATTCTTATTTTATTCTCTGATATGGTTTAGCTGTGGCCCCACCCAAATCTCAACTTTAATAGTGTCTCCCAGAATTCCTATGTGTTGTGGGAGGGACCCATGGGAAGGTAGTTGAATCATGGGGGCCAGTTTTTCAGGTGCTGTTCTCTTGAGAGTGAATGGGTTTCATGAGATCTGATGGGTTTATCAGGGGTTTCTGCTTTTGCTTCTTCCTCATTTTTTTCTCTTGCCACTGCCATGTATGAAGTGCCTTTTGCCTCCCGCCATGATTCAGAGGCCTCCCCAGCCATGTGGAACCATAAGTCCAATTAAACCTCTTTTTGTTCCCAGTTTCGGGTATATCTGTATCAGCAGCTTGAAAACAAACTAATATATTTTCTGTTAGGGATATATGACTCAACTTGAACAATGGACATTGATGTTTCTACCTCACTTGGCCATTTCAATGAGTCCATTCTCTCAAATTCTGACCTACACTTAAATGTGCTTTTTCATGAATATATCCTCAGAATAGGAATCTCCAAGCCAGAAAACTTTTTGTCAAGCTCCCAATTTCACCCAATTATGTTACTTATGCCTACATTTCTTTGGCTTGGTCTTTCTCAGCCCAAAACTGTCCCACTACCCACCTAATTATTTCAAATCCCATTGAAATGTGTTGATTGTTTCAATTAAATATTTAACATCTAAGATATTTACAACATGTCTCTAAGCCTTATGAAATAACAATAAAATAAACAGCACCAATACCTTTGAAGTTTCCTTTGTTCATTTCTATGATTCTATTCTCCTTTCCCCACCAACCCTACAACCACTATCCAGAATTTTGTGATTATCATTTTCATTTCCATGCTCTATTCTCACACAGACACACACAGCCTATATTTCAAACTTTATATAAATGGAAGCATACTTTTTACAAACTTCAACAACTTCCTCTTAATGGTAAACATTTCTTCATTATGTTTATCTATGAAGATGGATGCAGCTGTAATTTATTGATTTTCATTAGTATATAGCAAAATGCATCTCAACATTGAATCTGCTCTTCATTCAATTAGCTCTGTATTTGCATTTTTCCTAGTCCTCATGCTTGTTATGGACAAAAGGACTGCCTAGGTTAAGGCAAGTTCAGGTTGTTACACACTTCAGTTTTGTGTGCGTGAAGAGAATCTAAATCTAAATGAAGCTTAACACAATCAATGGTTAAGTTGATCAGATGCAAAGCAAATCATCACCACTGACATGCTCTGAAGTCACTTTTCCCCATGCAATTAAAAATGCCTGGCAGGGACAAGAAAATAGACTTCAGAATCAAATTGCCAGGGTTCTAGCTATAATTTTGAAAGTCATGCGGTCTCTCTCTCTCTTCCTCAATATGCTTGTTTGTAAGACTAAAGTGGTTTATCCTCAAAAAATGTGTATGAGGATTGGACAAAATAATCTATGTGGAATATGTAGAATATATTCTATGTAGAATATAAGAAAATACTCTATGTGAACTATAAATAGGGTAAGTTTATCATGAAGATAATATATATTTCAAGTGCCCTAGAGAGGTCCTGGCAAGGGGTTAGGATTTTTGCAAAATTTTGAAAAGAAATAAGTGGGTTATTTAGAGTTAATAAAGACCTATAACTTTTTTCACTTACTTTTCTCATTCATTATACTTTCCCTTTTCTATGACACCATTGGAGTGATATCTACTATATGGGAAATTTTGCTAAGGGGAATTTTGGTTAGGACAATAATTTGTCTGGATTTCTTGGGGTATGCTCTTGTGATTAGAAGTCATTTTCTTTATGGTTAGATATAGTTAGTCATGGAATTCATGGTAGATATGTAAGCCATGAAATTGTAGAAGTGGCTTCCAGAAAAATTCTTGCTATGGCTCACTCTGCAAACTAACCCAGAATTTTGACCTCTGGAAGAGGGACCAGAGGTTGAGTCATAATACGAGAAAGTGTCCTCTGGCCCATGACAACAGAAGTATGTGGATAGTGGAGAAGAAACAAAGTTAGGGAACCAAAAGCAAACCAGCAAGCAATTCTTCTAATAATATGTGAAATGGTAAAAGCAAAAAATTCACTTTTCCTAAATGCTAAGTGAAAATGGATTTTGTTCTTCTGCCAGAAATATATTTGACAAAGCAAGATATACTTTTATTAGGTGAAATACAAAATAAAACAATGTTTGCTTGTGTTGTTATATAAATTCAGTAGAAATTACTGTAGCAATGAGAAGTGAATTAAAATAATTTTCAGGCCATTCCAAAGTCAGCAATTTATTAAGCAAAAGATTTTACTACAAGTAATATATAGGCTTGACTAATTTAAGAGTCCAATTAATTAATGAAGCTTTTTTCATAGCAAAAAAAAAATTGCTTTTTTTTTTTTATAAATTCAACACAAAATGCTGATATAAGCCACTGCAGTAAGGAAACAGAGATGACAAATTATTTCATAGGTATTGTTAATTCAAAGAATATTGAAGATGAGTAACTGCACAAAAATACCTAAAATACTCCTCAATCTTACAATAATATATGAAAGAAATTTTGTAAAAGTTTTTCCAAAGTTGACAACAATCCGAAAAGTTACATGGCATTACCAAAGATGAATTATTAGGCTGAGAGAATCTTTTCTAAACTGTCATTAAATAAAACCAGTAATCCTAATGGAAAGATGGAATTACCTTTCTCCCTTTGAGAAAAAAATAACAAAATAATTGTCATGTGAAGAAATAATCAAAGAACATAAAACCAAAAAAGTAGATTTTTAGAGCTATTTTAATAAAATGTATTAGTTTTCTGGAATTGTCCATGTTTTAGATTTGTTAGACTTTTGAAACTAGGTAACTGCAAATGATTTATTTTCTTATTCCAAGTAAATATTCACATTCATACTTAATTTTGTATGTCTCATTTTGTATTTTATTTTTACCTACAGAAGATTTTCTAAATTATTTAAACTTCTTACCACACAAAATCTGGATTTGTATCTGTCATGTAGTAATCACTTGATAAATGTGAGTATTCATAACTATTATATACCTATAAGCTATTATATTGTATGTATGAGCATGCAAATATATAGATGATTTCACATTTTTATGTATTTAGAGATGTTAATGAAAAAATGTACATTTTTGGAAGCATTCATTTTTAATTCATGTAGCCTATACTTAAGTTCTAGAGGCATAGATGATGTGTCTTAACTTTCTGTCTTTGCACTCTGTGAAAAATTTCTATGCCTTTTTTATGTGAAAAGACATAGAGTTAAAAACGTTATCATACACTTAAAAAACGAAAAGTTTTTATCAGATACTTGAATCAGGAATCACAATATTTAAAAACCAGAAACACAAACAAGAAAAGACATGTTTAAAATAAGAATGCATTTGTGAATACATAGGATGACTGTTTACATGAAATCTAACATGTTTGCCTAACTATCAAGGCATTCCACAAGCTTCTGAGTTATGAGCGGAGACAAAGTTTATATTTGAACTCTATCACCTAGAATTTTACTCGATAATATAAGAAGAAAAAGTATTTTTACCCCACTGTGTTGAACACATTGTCTTGAAAAGAACTGGTATCAATTTTTGAAGCTTCAAGAATAAAGCGTAAAGTAAAAATACAGCTTGTCAAAAAAAACATAGTGTAGCTGTTTGTGATACTGCAATGAAATAAGAATTTCATGTTATTAAAGCAGATGACAGTTCAATCTAGTGAAAACAATGGTGTTTGAAAAGTACTAGATCTATCTATATAAAATAAGCTTATATTAATATGCACACAGCATGAGTATACACACAAGTTAACATTTCAAGAGTTAACATTCTTGGCATTATTCACAATTTAAATTATAAAAAGCATTTTTGTGGTGGCTTTACAAATATTTTTAAATGACTATGTCACAGTTATGTCAGGTTGTTTTATATATCGCAAAGATAGTCATTTGGCACAGCATGAAACAAAGTGTTATTGCTGGGTCTACTGCAATATGGTATCATTTGTTCAAAGTCCTTCATATAAGTGGTGTTTTAGGAGGAAGAGTCATAAACTTCAGATTTAAAAGGCTTGACTCTGAACCCTAATTCTGTTCTTGAAAGCTGTGTAACTTTAAGCAACGGACTAACTTCTCTGTACCATTTTCCCTGCTATAAAATGGACAATAATATTTGTCTTTCAGATTTATTGTGAGGGTTAAAGCAAATATGATTAGGCACATTACTGGCCACATACTGTCACATTTGGTGGAATTTCAGGTTCACTACTTCTTTTCCCTCCCACACAAGTTCATGGGAGGAGAAAACTATCAGAAAACAAGGCAATAATAGTGATCTTTGAGATGCACAATTTGTTTACAATGTAAAATTATAGGTTATTTTTCCAGAGTAGGAACAGAAATACTAAAATCTCTTTCCAATGCTTTTGAGCTTTGAGGAATCTTGGAGAAAATTACCACCGACATTGTGTCTGTTAATAATGTAATTAAACATGTCACTGACAAAACATAAACACGTATGTTCAATCTTAGATAACTAGTATAAGGACAAGAAGTGTGCTATAGAGTCTGTATTTTTTCTGCAATGAGTTCACTATACATATACTTCAAAGAACTTCAGCAGTAGTAGATACCTGGCAGATAATTTGGGATCCTTGTGTTTCCCATACATCAACATGACATTGCTGAGAGTTTAAAGTTTCTCTTTTTCTATGCCTGGGAAAGAAACATGATCAGCACTGAATTGCAGAAAACAGTTCAAATTAAACAGCACCAATCATGTCCCTGGCATATATAGTGAATGTTGTACACGATATTTCCATGATCCTTCCAAAAATTCTGTGATGTATCAATTTTCCATTTTGGGTGAAGAAAATAAAGTACAAAAAATAAGTAACATGCATGAAGTTATACAATTAATAATAGAGAGAAATGGGAAGTAAATATGAGTATACATGGATCCAAAGGGTACAGGGAAAGATTATCCAGAAAAAGCATTTCAATAATTTACTAAAAACCATGTAGTTATTAGTTTTAAAGAAAACATGGCAACTGAAATATCCTTTGTAAGATGTCAGGAATTAGTTGCATGTAACCATAAATTCTGCAGTCATATATTAAATGCATATGATGTACAAGTCACATGTCCCTCTACGAGGAATTATCTACGTGGTTAAATATATACGATAGGTAACCATAATAATAATTATAATGAGGAATGAAATCTGTTAAAACAAGCAATAAATGAATTTCTGTGAAAGTCCAGATGAGGAGCCAAGTAAATATTTCCAAGGAAATACAGTAAGGCTTCCCAGAAGAAGCAACATTTATATCAGATCTTAAAAGATATAAAGCATATGTAAATATGTTTTATTTCAAAGGATAGATAATATAAAACATACATGGTTTTGCTTTTTAAAAAATATTTTTGTAGAGAAAAAATTTTTTTATGTTTTTGTAGAGAAAAAAATTTTTTTAAAAAGCAAAACTGAAGTTTTTTGCTACAGATTAGAGAATGGCATTTGCAGAGATTTAGAGGTAGTTTAATTAAAATATTACATTGGTTATAGCCACATGAAAAGATGTTGGTATTAATGCCTTCTCGGCATAAAACTTAGGTAAGATGGGATAAAATTTTTAAAATAAAAACATGAATTTTAGGCCACAAGGAAATCAACCCGAGCAGGCAAGAATTTTATAACTGTTTATTCATAGTGCACTGCTGCATCAGATCAGAAAGTGAGTTTGTGATATTCTTGCCCAGGGACACTCTCACCTCTTAGAAAATAGGCAACAAAGACCTACAGTTTTAGTGGTAGAGGTAGGGGACTTAGTTCAGAGAGAAGAACAGCTGGAAATTTAAAGGGACAATTTTGGGGGGGAAAAAAAAAAAAGCACTTAGGCTAAGTTAAGAAACTCCCCACACATTTCTCTCTGCTAAAATATATATGCCACCAGAAGATCCTAGAGAGCCTGAAAAAATTAAAATACTAGCCATATTTTTGAATTTTTAACAACTTCAAAAGTTTCCTTCCACCTAAACACAAGCCATACAGTAAAGAATAAGCTTCACTGGATTCTAGTATCTAACTATAACCTCCACTCAAACAAAGCATTGGCTTACGGATAAACTGAGAAGAAGAGATATTTCCAGAGAACTACACTAAACTATGCATCCCATGATGGAGATAATGTTAACAGTTTGAGTTGAGACAAGCTGATTCCCTTCTAAAGCAAAAAATAAACAAACTTCTGAAGAACAAAACAAAATCAAGAGTTGCTACAATGTATTATCTACAATGCTCATACAATACTTAATAACTAGTAATTTTACCAAGAGATGACTAGACAATCAAAAAAATTGATACATATGCAAGAGTTTAAAAAAGTCAATCAAAATTTATTCCAACTTAGAGTTGGCAGAAAAATGCTTTGAAGCAGCTTTTATTAATACTTCAAAGAACTAATGGTAAATATACAAGAAATAATCAAGTTAGGAATCTCAACATAAAAAAAAGACAAATAGAAGCTGTGGATATAAAAGTAATGTCAGTGAGATGGCCAATTAGAAGAGTCACCCAGTATTACTAACCTCAAAAAATACAACTAGAAACGATTAAAAAACAAGAATACCAGCCTAAATACACCAGAACTTTAAAGAGAAGCCTAATTGAGAGAAGTTACAACCAGTAAAAAAATAATAATAATAATTTCAGTCTGTGCCAGCCCCTCCTGTAACCTGGCATAATGCCATTCACAGATAATTTTCTTAGACTTACGGTTGCCAAGGTGAGAGGAGGAAATTGGAGGGGATGTTCCATCTCCCTGCTTGTTTAGGAATCTTCATGGGAAGGTCACTCGGATACCATCCCACAAGAACCACTGGGAATGAAGGAGGTCTAGACTACCTGGGATGAATTGGGGACAAAGAGCAGGATGTTGATCACAGTGACTGGTATGCAGACTTTGGTGGTTACTCAACACTTCAATCAGCAGGGAAACCATGTTGAAAATACTAGCTGATGTCAAGGCACTTCAGGGGGCACAATTTAAATGGAGGCCCAAACCCCTAGCTAGATTTTTCACAAATCTCAGAAGCTCTGATGGAGCCTTCCCTTGGTTTGGAAACAAAATTTTGGAATTAAGTTCCCGTGCTTGCTTAACACTTCTCCAGACTGGGAAACAACAGCAAGGAAGCAATATAGTTCAGGACAATAATTAAGCTGTGGTGCTCACTTTAAGTCTTCCCCAAACAAAGATACGATGACAAGACAATGATTTAGCTCCAGGGCTGTGATTTAGTTCTGTTGATCACTGTAAGTTTTTTCCAGAATGGAAAACAGTAAAGGCCAGCATTTATGCTCTGATACTAGAAAGGAAATGTCTAACACCACCAAAGAACACTTGCAAAAACTGAAAGAGATGACTGTCTCCACAAATGGGCTGTCATGAATGTCAAAATGCAAGAATTGTGAAAAGTCAGGGAAATATGAGACCACCAAAAGAAACAAGGAATGCCACCAAGAGCTCCTGTAATGAACTAAGAAGAGCTGAAAATCTGTGAAGTTTCTGACAGTGAAATCAGAATCATCCTCTGAAAGAAGATCAAAGAATCATTTTTTAAAATGGATGAAAAAGTAAATAAAATTTGAAAACCAATTCAGGATGAAGGTGAGAAATTCAACAGAGAAATAAGTTAAAAACAAAACAAAACAAAATCTTAGAAATAAGTAATACAACAGCTTAAATAAAAACCTCTTTAGAAAGGTTCAGCAGGAGACTTGATCACACAGGAATTAATTAGCAAGCTTATAGACAAAGCGTATAAAATTATCTAATCAGAGGAGAAAAAAAGATTTAAAAACAGTGAAAAAGGCATACAAAATTTATGAGACACCATCAAGTAAACTAATTCCCATATAATTGGAATTCCTTAAGGAGATTAAAATAGAAAAGGCTTAAAAAGCATATTTAAGGAAATAATGAAAATATTTTAAATCTAGAAAAAGAAGAGGAAGACAAGATCATCCACTTATAGGGATCTCAGAAATCATCAATTACTTTCAGTACAAAGAGGAATTATCCAAGTTGTATCATAATCAAATTAGCAAATCCAAATACTAAAAAAAAAATGTTCAGTGGGCAGCAGGAAATATAACACAAGAAATGGAGTCATTATATGGCTTTCAACAGACTACTCAGCAGAAGACTTGCAGACCAGAGGAGAGTAAGATGTAGTATTCTAACTGTTGAAGGAAAATAAAACCTGCATACCAAGAATACTGCAGCCCAGCAAAGCTGTTATTTAAACATGAAGGACAGGTAAGTGCTTTTCTAGATAAACAAAAGCTGAAGGAATCGATCAAACTATATATATCATATAATACATTTAAAGGGACGTCTTCAATCTAAAAAATAAAAAATAAAAAATGGATGCTACCAGGTAACACAAAAAACATCTGAAGGTATAAAACTCACTAGTAAAATAAGAAAGCAGAGACATTCAGAATACTCTAATACTGTACTTTTGGTAAGTAAAACATATATCAAACTATAAAGACCAAAAGCAAAACTATTGAAAACAACATAACTGCAATGATTTGTTAAGAGATAGGCAATGTGAAAAAAGTAAAATGAAGCATCAAAAGTCAAAATATAGGGCTGTAGTATTAAAGCATAGGATTTGCTTTTGACACTTTTCTCTGAGATCAAAGTTGTTGATAGTTTCAAAT
>NW_012098432.1:2359943-2378790 GCF_000951045.1 Mandrillus leucophaeus | reverse complement strand
AAAATCTTAGAAATAAGTAATACAACAGCTTAAATAAAAACCTCTTTAGAAAGGTTCAGCAGGAGACTTGATCACACAGGAATTAATTAGCAAGCTTATAGACAAAGCGTATAAAATTATCTAATCAGAGGAGAAAAAAAGATTTAAAAACAGTGAAAAAGGCATACAAAATTTATGAGACACCATCAAGTAAACTAATTCCCATATAATTGGAATTCCTTAAGGAGATTAAAATAGAAAAGGCTTAAAAAGCATATTTAAGGAAATAATGAAAATATTTTAAATCTAGAAAAAGAAGAGGAAGACAAGATCATCCACTTATAGGGATCTCAGAAATCACCAATTACTTTCAGCACAAAGAGAAATTATCCAAGTTATATCATAATCAAATTAGCAAATCCAAATACTAAAAAAAAAATGTTCAGTGGGCAGCAGGAAATATAACACAAGAAATGGAGTCATTATATGGCTTTCAACAGACTACTCAGCAGAAGACTTGCAGACCAGAGGAGAGTAAGATGTAGTATTCTAACTGTTGAAGGAAAATAAAACCTGCATACCAAGAATACTGCAGCCCAGCAAAGCTGTTATTTAAACATGAAGGACAGGTAAGTGCTTTTCTAGATAAACAAAAGCTGAAGGAATCGATCAAACTATATATATCATACAATACATTTAAAGGGACGTCTTCAATCTAAAAAATAAAAAATAAAAAATGGATGCTACCAGGTAACACAAAAAACATCTGAAGGTATAAAACTCACTAGTAAAATAAGAAAGCAGAGACATTCAGAATACTCTAATACTGTACTTTTGGTAAGTAAAACATATATCAAACTATAAAGACCAAAAGCAAAACTATTGAAAACAACATAACTGCAATGATTTGTTAAGAGATAGGCAATGTGAAAAAAGTAAAATGAAGCATCAAAAGTCAAAATATAGGGCTGTAGTATTAAAGCATAGGATTTGCTTTTGACACTTTTCTCTGAGATCAAAGTTGTTGATAGTTTCAAATAACATGTTATAAGAAATTTTTTGTAAGTTGCCTGATAACCATGAAAAATACCTATAATAGATAAAGTAAAAATAAATAGCATGGAATCAAACATATTACTGGAGAAAATCACTTAACCTTTACCACAAAGGAGGATAATAATAGAGAAAAAAAATGAATAAAGAATCTACCAAAAAATTCCCACAGAAAACAAATTACAGGATGGCAGTAGTAAACTCTTATCTATCAATAAGAACCTTGAATAGAAGTGGATGATATTAACCAATTAAAAGTTATAGAGTGGCTGAAAGGATTAAAAAAATAAGACCCAACAGTTGCTGTCTTCAAGAATATCACTCCTTCTATAAAGACATACAAAGCCAAAAAATGTAGGGATGGCAAAAGTTATTCAATGCAAATGGAAAGGGAAAAAGAGCAGAAATGGCTATACTTATACCAGATAAAATAGACTTTAAGTCAAGAAAGGTGAAACCACAAACTACTTCAGCCATCGTGGAAAGCAGTTTGGAGATTTCTCAAAGAATTTAAAACAGAACTAATATTTGATCCAAAAATCTCACTACTGGGTATATATTCCCCCAAAATAATTCATTTTATCAAAGAGACACACACACACACACACATAACATATGTGTTCATTGCAGTGCTCTTCACAATAGCAAAGACATGGGATAAATCAAGGTACCCATCAACAGTGGATTGGATAAAGAAAATGAGTTACATATACACCATAAAATATTAGGCAGCCATTAAAACAAACAAACAAACAACAACAATAAAAAACAAAAATCATGTCCCTTGCAGCAACATGGATATAGATGGAGATTGTTCTCAGCTTTTTTGGTTGATTGGCCATTTATAACTGATTCCATTTTGAAGCTTGTTGTTGGTCTGTTTACGGAATCCATTTCTTCCTGGTTCAGTCTTGAGGGGGGATATGTGTCCAGAAATTTATTCATTTTTCTAGAATTTCCAGTTTATGTGCATGGAAGTGTTCATAATATTCCCTGATAGTTATTTATATTTCTGTGAAGTCAGTGGTAGTATCCTTTGTTGTTTCTAATTGTGTTTATTTTATTTTATTCTTTATTAGTCTAGTTAGCAGTCTATTTCATTAATGTTTTCAAAAAACTAACTCCTGGATCCATTGATCTTTTGAATGGTATTTTGTGTTCCAGTCTCCTTCAGTTCAGCTCTGATTTTGATTATACCTTGTCTTCTGCTAGATTTGTGTTCTTTTAGTTATGATGTTAGGTTGTTAAGTTGAGATGTTTCTTTTTTTTTGAGATGAAGTCTCACTGTGTCACCCAGACTGTAGTTCAATGGCACAATCTCAGCTCACTGCAACCTCTGCCTCCTGGGTTCAAGTGATTCTCATGCCTCAGCCTCCTGAGTAGCTGGGATTACAGGCACCTGCCACCATGCCTGGCTAATTTTTGTATTTTTAGTAGTGACAGAGTTTCACCATGTTGGCCAGCCTGGTTTCGAACTCATGACCTCAGGTGATCTACCCGCCTTGGCCTCCAAAATTGTGGGATTAATATACAATTATGTTATTCTTGAGTATAACCACCCTATTGTGCTATCAAATAGTAGGTCTTATTCATTCTTTCTATTTTTTTGACCCATTAACTATCCCTGTGTCCCTCCCAACAAACCATTACCCTTCCCAGCCTCTCGTAACTATCCTTCTACTCTCTATGACCATGAGTTTAATTGATTTTATTTTTAGATCCCACAAATATATGAGATCATTCAGTCTTTGTCTTTTTGTGTCTGGTTTATCTCACCTAACGTAACGATCTCCAGTTCCATCCATGTTGTTGCTAATGACTGGATCTCATTCATTTTTTATTGCTGAATAGTACTCCATTGTGTATATGAACCACATTTCCTTTAGACATTCATCTGTCAATGGACACTTAGGTTGTTTCTAAATCTTCTCTGTTGTTAACAGTGCTGCAACTTACATAGGAGTGTAGTCATCTCTTTGATAAACTGATTTTTAAAAAATTATTTGGGGTATATACCCAGTAGTGGAATTGGTAGATCGTATGATAGCTTAAGTTTTAATTTTTTGAGGAACCTCCAAACTGTTCTCCATAGTGGTTGTACTAATTTATATTCCCATGAACAGTGTAGGAGAGTTCTCTTTTCTCCACATCCTCACCAGCATTTGTTATTGCCCGTCTTTTGAATAAAATCATTTTAACTAGGGTGAGATGAGAACTCATTGTAGTTTTGATTTGCATTTCTCTCATTACCCATGATGTTGAGCACCTTTTCATATGCCTGTTTGGCTTTTGTATGTCTACTTTTGAGAAGTATCTATGTAAACCTTTTGACAATGTTTTGATCAGACTAATAGATTTTTCTTCCCAATAGAGTTGTTTGAGTTCCTTCTACATATTCTTGCTATTAACCCATTGTCAGAGCGGTAGTTGTAGTTTGCAAATATTTTCTCCCATTTTGTGGGTTGTCTCTCCCTTTTGTTGATTGTATCTTTTGTTGTGCAAAAGCGTCTTAACTAGATGTGATCCCATTTGTCCATGTGTGCTTTTGTTGCCTGTGCTTGTGCAGTATTACCCAAAAAATGTTTGCCCAGACCAATATCGTGAATATTTTCCCAATATTTTCTGGTGGTAGTTTCGTAGATTGAGGTCTTAGAATTTAGTCTCTGGAGCTCTTGTAAGGCATATTTGGGGGTAATGAATTCCCTCAATATTTGCTTATCTAAAATGTATCTTATTTCTCCTTCATTTATGAAGCTAAGTTCATCCAGATATGAAATTCTGGGTTGGAATTTTTTTTTAATAAGAATGTTGAATATTTGCCCCAATCTTTTCTGGTTTGTAGGGTTTCTGCTGAGGGATTTGCTGTTAGCCAGGTGGGCCTCCCTTTGTAGATGACCTGACCTTTCTTTCTAGCTGCCTTTAACATTTTTTCTTTCATTTCAACATTGAAGAATCTGATGTATGTGTCTTGGGGTTGACCTTCTTGTGAAGTGTCTTGCTGGTGTTCTCTGAATTTCCTGAATTTGAATGTTGGCCTCTCTAGCTAGGTTGGGGAAGTTCTCATGAATGATATTCTAAAATATGTTTTCCAAGTTGCTTACACTCTCCCTGTCTCTTTCAAGTATATCAGTGAGTCACAGATTTGTTCTCTACGTAATCCCATATTTATCAGAGCTTTTGTTCATTCATTTTCATTACTTTTTCTGTATTCTTGTCTGATGGTCTTATTGCAGTAAGCCAGTCTTTAAGCTCTGAGATTCTTTCCTTCATGTGGTCTATTCTGCTATTAATACTTGTGATTGTATTATGAAATTCTTGCAGTTTGTTTTTCAGTTCTATGAGGTTGGTTGCATTATTTTCTATGCTGGCTATTTTGTCCGTCAGCTCCTGCATTGTTTTATTGTGATTTTTAGCGTCCTTGGATTGGCTTTTGACATACTGATGCATCTCAACGATCTTTGTTCCTAACCATATTCTGAATTCTATTTCTGTCATTTCAGCCATCTCAGCCTGGTTCAGAGCCCTTGCTGGAGAGGTGATGCAGTTTTTTGCAGGAAGGAAGGCATTCTGGCTTTTTGAGTTATCAGGGTTCTTGTGGTCATTCTTTCTCATCTTTGTGAGCTTACGTTCCTTCCATCTTTACAGTTGCTGAACTTTGCTATATATATCCTATTCCTATTTGATGACCTCACAGGTTTGATTGTGGTATAAGGTGGATTTAGTCAAATGGCTTTGTTTCTGGAAGATTCTAGGTGACTGGGGCTCGATTCCTATCTCTTGAACTGCGTGCTCTAACTCTGGGACTTGTAGTGTGCCTCGACTTTGTTCTCTGGCTTCTCAAGGTTAGGAATGCACAGTGCTAGGGGCGCTGATCTGCTCCTGAACTATACTCCAATGGGTGGTCTCAGCCAAAGCATTTATAGTGTGGTGACAACAGGACTCCTACTCATTTGCATTTGCCAGCAGCAACCTTTACATATGGCAGGGTGCATGCTCCTTGGCTGTGGCAGGGTGCTAGTGGGTACCGGGGGAGGGGGGGCCCTGTCTCCATGGCGACATTCACCTCAGCAGAAGCAATGTGGTGGGGGCCTCTCCTGGGAACTGCGTGCACAGTCATGCTGGTGATGGTTTTGGCACCAGGCAGTCCACTGAATGGTGCAGGTCTGTGTGCTTTTTCTGTGTGCCACCGGCACGGGTGGTCACTCAGGTCCGGGGAAGGTCCGCTGTTCTCTGTGCATAGTTTCACTCCCATTTGCTGGAAGGGGCACTGGCAAGAACGGAACAGGGCTGGCTGGCACTGTGCCTGCCAAAGCTCTGAGTGTGATGGTGTGGTGCTGGGGCGGGGAGGTGGTGCTGGGGCGGGGAGGTGGACTACACTCCCACTGCAGCAGTGGCAGGGCAGAGTGCTCACACACACGTGCTGACAGGTCAAGGAAAGCAAAACCCACTCACGTGCACATGCGCTGGCAAAGCTATATGGTGGCTGCTGTGGGCCCAGGGAAGCTGCTGCGTAGGGAGGGAGTGGGTGGGCTTGTGAATGGCTGTGAGGGTCGCTTACTGAAGCTCTCTGCTAGTTAGGCATGGTCCCCTGGCACAGAAGCTATGATGCAGGCTCCCAGGGCACCCGAGCTGCTCTGCAAGCAGGCAACTAGGCAGGGGCCATCGGAGAGGCAAGTAGACCAAGGGGTACTCAGGTCAGACTGGCCCCATCTGATGGACAAGACTGCCCTCCAGAGTTCAGTTGCAATAGCTCCCCTAGAGCTAAAGTCTCTTAAGGGAGCCAGGGGAGCCTAGGGGAATCTCCATCCCTGGCTGTGCTCCACTGCAGATGCTCTGGCTCCAAACCCGCGGGGCTCCACATCAGCTGCCTTCCATTCCTGTAAGCAGTATTCCCTTCCAACTCTGTGTCCCTGGTGCAGACAGGTCCCCTTCCTGAATTCCAGAGGCCTGTAGCGAGAGCAGGTAGCACCTTGCTAGTTCTCCTTGCTAGAAGAATTCATCCATTCTTCTAGTCTCATTGGAATATTTATGACTTAATCTTATATTTAGAAAAACCTAAGGATTCCATCAAAGTCTGGTAGAAATAATTTTTAGGCCGGGAGCGATGGTGCACGCCTGTAATCCCAGCACTCTGGGAGACCGAGGCGGGCTGATCACGAGGTCAGGAGTTCCAGACCAACACGGGGTGAAATCCTGTCTCCACTAAAATTAGCCGGGCTTGGTGGCATGCACCTGTAGTCCCAGCTACTCAGAAGACTGAGGCAAGAGATTCTCTTGAACCCAGGAGGCGGAGATCATGGAGCAGAGATCGCGCCACTGCACTCCAGCCTGGGAGAAAGAGCAAGACTTTGTCTCAATCAATCAATCAATCAATAAAATAGAAAGAAAGAATTTTTAAAAAGTAAACTTTCAGATTATAAAGTCAACTTACAAAATCAGTAACATTTGTATACACCAACAGCAATTAATCTGAAAAAAAAAATCAAGAAAGCAATTCAATTTACAAACAGCTCCAAAAATAACTAAATAAACTATCTAGGAATAAATGTAATAAAATAAGTGAAAATCTATACAATAAAACTATTAAATACTGATGAAAAAAGTGAAAAGAACACAAAAAAGGAGAGATATCCCATGTTCATGAGTTGGAAGAATTAATATTGTTCATAACTTTCATACTACCAAAAGTGATCTACAGATTGAATGCAATACCTATGAAAATACCAATGACAATCTTCACAGAAATAGAAAAGCAATACTCAAATTGATATGAAGTCACAGAGAACCCTGAATTGCCTAGGAATTTTCAGCAAAAATAATAAAACTGGTGGCATCACACTATCTGATTTCAAGGTATACAACAAAACTATGGTAACCAAAGCGGAATAATATTTGCAAAAAAAAACAGACGCATAACCCAGTTGAACTGAATAGAGAACACAGATATAAATTCACATGCTTACAACCAACTAATATTTGACAACAGTGCCAAGAACATACGTTGGGGAAAGAATAGCCTCTTCAATAAATGGTGCTGGATATCCACATGTAGAAGAATGAAACTAGACTCCTATCTCTTGCCATATGCAAAAATCACACCAAAACTTAAGTAAGACTTAAATGTAAGACCTGGAATTATGAAAACGGTAGAATAAAACATTGGAAATGTAAAAGAAATATTGGAAATGGAATAATGGAAATATTGGAAGTAGTATAAGAAAATTGGAAATGGTTCAGGACATTGATTTACACAAGGATATTTTGAGTAAGTCAACAAAAATCAAACAATAGACAAATAGAATTTCATCATGCCAAAATATTCCTGAACTTCGTCAGAAACTTCTGAATTTCATCATGCCAAAAATATTCTGAACAGCAAAGAAACAATCAATGGAATAAAGATACATTCTACAGAATGAGAGAAAAGATTTATCTGACAATAGATTAATGACCAAAATGTATTTTAACAAATCAAACAACTCAATAGAAAAAAAATCCACCTAATCTGTTTTAAAAAATGGTCAGAGGATCTGAATAGACATTTACCAAAAGAAGACATGCAAATGGCTAATAGCCACTTGAAAAAATGCTTAACATAATTAACCATCAGCAAAATGCAAATAAAAATCACAATGAGATATCAAAGGAGATAGTAAAATGGCTATTATCAAAAAGACAAAAAAAAAAAAAAAACCAGATGCTTATGAAGATATGAAAAAAGGAGAACTCAGGTATTGGTGGAAATGAAAATTAGTACAGTCAGTATAGAAAGAAGTATGGAGTTTTCATCAAAAAATTAAAAATATATTTGCCATGTGAACCAGAACTCACACTGCCATATATACATGTATATATCTCAAATGTGTGTATATATATACACACACAAATATATATATATATCTCAAGTGTATATGTATATATATACACAAATAAAACATCAGCATGTTAAAGAGATTTCTTCATTTTGATGTTTACAGTAATATTTTTCACAATAACAAAGACATGAAATTAACATCAGTATCTGTTAACAGACAAATGAATAAAGAGAATGTATTATACATGCAATATAATTCAACCACAAAAGAATGAAATTCTGTCATTTTCAGCAACATGGATGGAATTGGAAGTCATCATATTAAGTGAAATAAGTCAGGCAAAAAATGACAAATTTCAGTTGTTCTCATTGATATGTAGGAGCTAAAGAGTTGATTTCATGGAAGTAGAGAATATAATAATGATTACCAGAGGCTGGGAAAGTTTCAGGGAAGAGAGGGATGAAAAGAGGTTGGTTAATGAGTAAAAAAACAGAATTAGATAGAGGTAATAAATTTGAGTGTTCAGTAGCACAGTAGGATGACTACAGCTAACAATAATTTACTGTATATTTCAAAATAGCTAGAAGAATTGAAATGTTCACATCACAAAGAAATAACAAATGTTTGAGACAATGAATATCCCAATTACCCTGATTTGATCATTACATATTGTATGCATGCATCAATATAACACATGTAACTCATAAATACATATACTCATTGTGTATCAACATTTTTTTAATTCTGAGATAAAATATACAATAATTGAAATGAAAATTTCACTAAATGACTCAAAAGCAGAATTGATAAGGCAAAATAAATCAGTAATTCATTAAAATAGATCAGTAGATATTCATTTCAAATTATAAAAAGAAAAAGAAGTCACTTAAAATTAAGTCATAGATGTGTGGGAAAATATCAGATATTTTAGGACACATTTTAATAGCTTTCCAGTAAAAGATGGGGTGGGGAGAAGGCAGAAAATCATTTGAAAAGAAGTTTAGTTAAAAATACAAACCAAAAACCATACTGATCCCAAGAAACTTATCCAATCTGAAATATGATAAACACACTAAGAAGAAAAAGAAGAAAAAAAACACCACCCATAGAGCTAGACATACTAACATAAAAATGAAAAGATTGGTCAAAGGAAAAGAAAAATTAAACCTCAATTGCAGAAAAACAATGATATGATTAACTGTTAAATTCTTATCAGAAATGACAGAAACCAGAAAACCTTGCAATGACTTATTCAGGTTGTTAAAAACTGAGGAAACAAACAAAAACATAAAAGCTGTCAGCAAAAGTCCCATATTTAGCAGAACTCTTTTTTTACAAGTGGTTGTGGAATAAAGACAATTCAAATATAAAAAATACTGATATAATTTATTGGTAGTAGAATTCTACTTAATAAAAAAGCTAAATGAACTTCAGTGTGAAAAAGGTTACATTAGATCATAATTCATATATAGAGGAAGAAACTAAAACTACTGGAAATGGCAAATATGGAGGTACAATTTTTAAAACATTAGGTATTTTTATTCACATATACCTATAAGAACATAGGTGTGTGTGTATATATATACGTATACATATGTGTATATACAGGTTTACATATGTGTATATATAGGTATAGGTATACATATATAGGTATATATGTAGGTACATATAGGTATATATACATATACTCATATATATATTATACATATAATTCTTTTATGTTTAAAACACTTGTACCTTACCTTATCTTAGTGGGCATTGAATTATTTTACCAAATTGATTCAAAAAACAACACAAAAATGTAAATGTCTATATATCAAGTAAAATATTTCATTACTAATTAAAAATATTCCTTGAAAGAAAAGTCTAGGCCTGGTGACTTCATTGTTGAATTTTATAAAACTATGATGAAAGTACTAATGTCAAACCTGGACACCCTTTTTTACAAAATAGAGAAAAAAGTTTACTTTCTGACTAATTTTGTTAGTTCAGTACCACTTTGTCACCAAAGGCAGAAAAAGACATCACACAACAATAGAACAAGCAAATAACAAAATAACTATGAAACAATATCACAGATTCTCAAAGATGTGAAAATCTTTAACAAAATGTCAGTAAATCTAACTCAGCAAGAATTAAAGTATTACCAAGTATATGCAAGGTTGATTTAAAATATGAAAAGCAATAGAATACACTATGTTAACTGAATAAATTAAACATTAGATAATATCACAGACACAAAAACATTTGACAAACTCACATATTTAGCGTGGAAACTCCTAAAAACAATAGAAATCACCTTCTTCTTCCTGACAAAGGACATATTAAAAACTTAAGCTATCATTTTACTTCATGGTAAGACTGATGCCCTCTACTGTCTTCCCTTCTGAAAAGCAAAGTTGTCTGCTTACACCAATTCCACTTAAGAATATTGGACATTCTAGACAGTATAATAAGAACCGATAAAAAATATACTCACTCATATTTGAGTAAACGATGTAGAACATGATCATGCATATAGCTATGGAAATTAATACATGATTTTAACAAGATCAATATAAAAATCAGTTTTATTTCTATCAGCAACAACAACAATCTGAAAATTAAATTAGAAAATTAAATAGATTTTATTGAAAATAGCTTCAGAAAAAAATGGAAATAATAATAAGTTTAAGAAAATATATTCAAGACCTACACACTAAAAATCATAAAATATAGCTAAGATCAATTACAGAAGACTTAAATGAATGGAGGAATACACCATGATCATCAATTTGGAGACTCAATATAGGTAAAACATCAAATTTCCCAAAGTGATACAGAGATTTGACACAATACCAGTGAAATCCCTGGCATTGTTTTGTGGAAATTAACAAGATTTTTCTAAAATGTATATTTAAACTCTTTAAATTCCTTTTATTTTATATACATTTTAAAATAATATATTTCTTTTATGCAAAAATCATAAAAACAATTTAAAAACGAGATTTTAGAAGAAATAAAAAACTTTGCTTACAAAAAGATACAAGATAATGAAACAGCAGTCACAGAGTGGTTTAAAAATTTGCAAAGCATACATCTAACAATATATTACATCAGTATAAAGAAAGAATACTTACAATTTAACAATAAGAAAAAATGGCTCAATAAATAATGGTCAAATATTTAAAGAAACACTTCCCAAAAGAAGATATATGAATGACCAGCACACATAAAAAGATGGTCTACATCATCAGTCATTAGGAAAATGCCAACTATAACCACAAGGAGATTCTATTATACATTCCCTAAAATAACTAAAAGCGAAGAAAGCTGACAATACCATGAAGATGTAGAGAAACTAGAATCTTTGTATATTGGCTGATGGGAATGCAAAATGGTAGAGTCACTTTAAAAGCAATTTATAACTTCTTAAAAAGGCACACCACTGACCAAGCACCTCCTATTTTAGTTATCCACTGAGAAAAATCAAAACAGATGTCAAACACAGATGTGTATTTTAATGTCTTAAAAGTATTGTCTACTATAGCTATAAACTTGTAAACCATTCAAATATCCTTCATCTGATTAATGAGTAAAGAAAATGTAGTATACCTATATATCAGAATGTTATTCAGCAATAATAAGAAATCAACTACTGATACAAATAGCATCCACCATGAGAGAATCTCAAAAATAGTACACCAAGTGAATTAAGCCATACACAAGAGTACATACTGTATGATTATATGAAATCCTAGAAAAAGGGGAAACAGTAAAAGAAAGTTAGCAGTTAACAGGATTTGGGGGATTGGGGCACTGATGTAATGCAAAGGAGCATGAGAAATTTCTTTGAGGTGATGGAGGTGTAGTAAAACTTGATTGTGATGGTTCTCATATCATTCTATTCATTTATCAAAAATAATTAAATCCTGCACTTAAAACATGTGAATTCTATTTATAGAAATTTTATACATAAAGATATAACAAAATCAGAAAAAAAATCATGGATGAACTATTTATCCCTCAAATGTCTAATGTTTGACCATTTAAATATGGTGCTAGCTCAAGGTTTTTCTCAGATGCCTCTTATTAGAGATGCCCGTTTTGTCTATTTTGCTGAGTATTTCTATTCTATGTATTGAAATGTGTTAAATGATTATTTTGCATTAATTGAAAAGTTTACAAGAAAAGTTGGTTTTGTTTCTATTTTTAAGGTGATGAATTGCATTCATTATTTGAGTAGGAATCAACCCACAGAATCATGATGTATACTTATTTATTTTTTGCTGGTTACAACTCGTTAATATTTTGTGATAGGATTTATACATCTTTTCACCTTTGGGCTATTAGTCTGTAATTTGAGATATCTTTTGGCATCATGATTATCTCGGCTTTTTTAAAATCAGAAGAAAAGTGTTAGCTTCTCCATGATCTGAAAGTTTTTATTCAATTGATGTTCTTGCGTCTTAAAATGCTTAGTAGAATTCATTCATGAAATCAGCAGGATCTCTAGTCTTCTCTGTGAAAACATTTTAATAAAATTTAATTCCTTTTTAATAGATTACATGTGTATTTTTTTTTTCATCAGTTCCACTAATTTGTATTTTCCATAGAATCACCTTTGTATAATTGTCAAACCTATTGGCATCGGGTTGGTTATATTTCTTTATCATTTTTTATGTCCGTAGGAACTTTAGTGATATTCTATTTTTTATTCTAGTTATTGGTAGTGTGTGTTTTCTCTTTTTTGTCTTAATCTTGCTGATGATAAGATTGGTCAGCATTATTAATTTTTTTACATAATCAACTGTAGGCTTTGTTATTCTCTCTATTTTTTCTATTTTGTTAATTTCTGATATTATCCTCAATGTATGCATTCTTCTACTTAATTTGTATTTAATTTGCCCTTTTTTTCTTAGCTTCTCAAATGGAAGTATAGATTACTAATTTTCAACCTTTTTATTTTTAAATTATATAGATCTGAACTTATGAATTTCTTTTTAAACACTGCTTTAGATACATCACACAAATTTTGATGCTTTGTTTTACCATTTTTAGAAATGTTTTCTAATTTCCCTTGTGAATTCTTATTTGACCCAAGAGTTACTTAGAAGTATGCTGTTTACTGCTCACTTGGGCAGCATATATACTAAAACTGCAATGATACAGAGATCATTAGCATGACCCCTGTGAAATGATGGCATGCACACTCATGAAGCATTTCAAATTTTTCACAATAAAATCATATAGGAGCTTAAGGATGAAAGAGCCAGTATAAAAAAGAACCTAATAGATCTGACAGAGCTGAATAACACAATGCAAGAATTTCACAATGTAATCACAAGTATTAACAGTAGAATAGACCAAGCAAAGGAAATAATCTCAGAACATGAATAATGGCACTCTGAAATAAGACAGTAAGACAAAAATAAAGGAAACTAATCATCATGAATAAATAAAACCTCTGAAAAATATGGGATTATGTAAAGAGGCCAAATCTATATGAATCATTAGCATCACTGAAAGGGAGGGGAAGAAAGCAAACAACTTGGAGAACATATTTCAATGTTTTGTCTATGATATCAGATATCAATATAGGATATCCAGGGTGTAGGAAACATTGTCCATGAAAATTTCTCAAACCTTGCTAGAGAAGCCAACAGTCAAATTCAAGAAATACAGAGAAAACCTACAGGATTCTACACAAGAAGACTCTTTGTAAGACATATAATCATCAGATATTCCAAAGTCAAAATGAAAGAAACAATGTGAAAGGCAGCTAGAGATAAAGGGTAGGCCACCTACAAGGGGAAGTCCATCAGGCTAATAGTGGACCTCTCAGTGGAAACCCAAGAAGCCAGAAAACATTGAGGACCTATATTCAACATTCTTAAAGAAAAAAATCTTCAACATATAATTTCATATCCAGCCAAACTAAGATTTCTAAGTGAAGGGGAAATAAAATTCTTTTCAGATCAGCAGATGTTGAGAGAGTTTGTTATGATCAGACCTGCCTTACAAGAGATCTTGAAAGAAGCAGTAAATATAGAAAGATCACTGCCAGCTAATACAAAAACACACTTAATTATAGATACCAGTGATACTATAATGCAACTGCGCAAACAGGCTAGCATAATGACTTAAAAGGCACAGAGTGGCAAGCTGGATGAAAAATCAAGAACTTTTGTTATGGTGTCTTCAAGGGACCCATCTCACATGTAATGACACCCAGAGGCTTAGAATAAAAGGATGGAGGAAAATCTACCAAGCAAATGGGAAATAGAAAAACGCAGGGGTTGAAATCCTAATGTCAGACAAAACAAAGGTTAAACCAACAAAGATCAAAAAAAGACAAAGAAGGGCATTACATAATGTTAAAAGGTTCAATTCGACAAGAAGACCTAACTATCCTAAATATGTATGTACCCAATACAGTAACACCCAGATTCATAAAACAAGTTCTTAGATAACCTGCAAAGAGACATAGACTGTCACACAATAATAGTGCAAGACTCCAACACTCCACTGACAGTACTAGACAGATAATAGGTGCAGAAAATAAAGATATTTAGGAACCGAAGTCAACCTTGGAACAAATGGATCTGGCAGGCCTCTGCAGAACTTTCCACTGAAAACCAACAGACTATACATTCTTCTTATTGTTACATGGCACATGCTCTAAAATTGGTCAGATAATTGGACATAAAACAATCCTCAGCAAATGCAAAGAAAAAAAAAAAATCCTGAAACCATACCAAACACACTCTCAAACCACAGTACGATTAAAAATAGAAGTCAATCAAAACTAATGAATTACATGGAAATTAAATAACATACTCCTGAATGACTTTTGGGTAAATAATGACATTAAAGAAGAAATCAAGAGGTTCTTTGAAAATAATGAGAACAAAGATATAGCATATTAGAATCTCTGTGACACAGAGCTAAGGTAGCGTCAAGAGGAAAATTCATAGCATTAAATACCTGCTTCATAAACTTAGAAAGATCTCAAATTAACAACCTAACATCACAACTGAAAGAATTAGAGAAGAACAAATCAAATCCAAAGCTAACAGAAGACAAAAAATAACCCAAATCAGAGCTGAACTGAAGTAAATTGAGATACAAAAAAACCATTCAAAAGATAAACAAATATAGGAGTTGGGTTTCTTTTTGGAAAAAAAAAATAATAAAATAGGCTGCTAAGCAGATTAATGAGGAAGAATAGAGAGAAAATCCAAATAAACACAATTACGAATGATGAAGGGGATGTTACCACTGACCTCCCAGAAGTACAAACAACCATCAGAAACCAAAAAAAAAAACCACCCAGGACCTGACGGCTTCACAGGCAAATTCTACCAGATGTACAAAGAAGAGCCACTACCATTCTTATGGACACTATTCCAAAAAATTGAGGAGAGATTCCTCCCCAGCATTATCCTGATACCAAAACCTGGCAGAGATATAGGAAGAAAAGAAAATTTAACACCAATATCCATGAAGAACATGGATTCAAAAAATCCTCAGCAAACTACTTGGTAAGTGAATCCAGCAGCACATAAAAAATTAAGCTACCACAATTAAGTAGGCTTCATCTCCAGGATGCAATGTTGATTTAAAATATGCAAATCAATAAATGTGATCCATCGCATAAACAAAACTAAAGACAAAAACCACACGATTCTCTCAATAAATGCAGAAAAGCCTTTTGATCAAATTTAACACTGCTTCATGTTAAAAACTCTTAATGAACTAGGTATTGAAGGAACATACCTCAAAATAATAAGAGCCATCTATCACAAACCCACAGCCAACATCATACTGAATGGGCAAAAGCTGAACACATTCACCTTGAAAACAGGCATAAGACAAGGATGCCCTCTCTCATCACTTCTATTCAACACAGTATTGGAAGTCCTAGCCAGAGCAATCGGGCATTAAAAAAAATAAAGGCATCCAAACAGAAAGGGAAGAAGTCAAACTCTCTGTTTGCAGACATGATTCTGTATCTAGAAAACCCCATAGTCTTAACCTCAAAAGCTCCTTCAGCTGATAAAAGTCTTCAGCAAAGTTTCAGGATACAAAAATCAATGTATGAAAATCATTAGCGTTTGTATACACCACCAACAGCCAAGCTGAGAGCCAAATTAGTAACACAATCCCATTACAATTGCCACAAAAAGAATAAAATAAGAATACAGATAACCAGGCACGTGAAAGATCTCTACAGTGAGAATTACAAAACACTGCTCAAAGAAATTAGAGAAGACACAAGCAAATGGAAAAACATCCCATGCTCATGGATAGAATCAATATCATTAAAATGGCCATATTGACTAAAGCAATTTACAGATTCAATATGACTCTATTAAACTACCAATGATATTCTTCACAAAACTAAATAAAATAAAATAAAATAATAAAAAATTAAATAAAATAATTTAAAATCCACATAGAGCCACAAAAGAGCCAGAATAGCCAAAGCAATCCTAATCAAAAAGTACAAACCTGGAGGCATCATGCTACCTGACTTCACACTATACTACAGAGATACAGTAACCAATACAGCATAGTACTGGTACAAAAACAGACACCTAGGCCAATGGAACAGAATAGAGAGAGCAGAAATAGGGCCATGCATCTATGACCATCTGATCTTTGACATGGCTGAGAAAAACAAGCAATGGGGAGAAGACTCCCAGTTCAATAAATGTTGTTGGGATAATCGGCTAGCCATATGCTGAAGATTGAAGCTGGACCTGTTCCTTACACCATATACAAAAATCAAGTCACGATGGAGTAAAGACTCAAACGTAAAACCCAAAACTGTAAAATCCTGAAAGACAACCAAGGTAATACCTTCCTGGACATAGCAACAGGCAAAGAGTTTATGACAAAAAATACCAAAAGCAATCACAACAAAAGCAAAAAATTGACAAATGAGATCTAATTAAACTTCTAATTAGAGCTTTTGCACAGCAAAAGGAACTATCAACAGAATAAACAGACAACCTACAGAATGGGACAAAATTTTTGCAAATACCTAACAAAGGTCTAACATCCAACATCTAAAAGGAACCAAAACAAATTTACAAGAGAAAAAAAAAAAAAACATTAAAAAGTGAGCAAAGTACATGAACAGACACTTCTCAAAAGAAGACATACATGCAGCCAACAAGTGTATGGAAAAAAAAAGCTCAATATCACTGATGATTAGAGAAATGCAAGTCAAAACCACAATGATATACCACCTCACACCAATCAGAATGGCTACTACTAAAAAATTGAAAAAATAACAGATACTTGAAAGATTGTGGAGAAATGGGAACACTTTCACTCTCATTGTTGGTGAGAGTGTAAATTAGTTCAATCATTGTAGAAAGCAGTATGATTATTCCTTAAAGACCTAAAGGCAGAACTACCATTTGATCCAGCAATCCCATTACTGGGTATATACTCAGAAGAATATAAATAATTCTACCATAAACACACACACACGGGAATGTTCACTGCAGCATCAGTAACAATAGCAAGACATGGAATCAACTTAAATCCCTATCAATGGTAGAGTGAATGAAGTAAATGTGGTACATGTTCACTATGAAATGCTATGCAGTTATTAAAAAAAAAAGATCATGTCTTTTGTGGAAACATGGATGGAGGTGGAGGCTATTATTCTTAGCAAACTAATACAGAAATTGAAAACTAAATACCACAAGTTCTCTCTTATAAGTGGGTGCTAAAGGGTGAGAACTCGTTAACACAAAGAAGGAAATAACAGACACTGGGATCTACTTGGGAGGAGGAAGCGGAGCAGAAAAAAATAACTATTCGATGCTAGGCTTAATACCTGGGGTGATCAAATAATCTCTGTACAACAAACCCCCATGACATGAGTTTACCTATATAACAAACCTTCACGTGTACCCCCAAACCTAAATAAAATTTGTACAAAAAACAAAAAAGATGTACTTTTTTAAATTTCCAAATAATTGGGGATTTTCTATATATCTTAATTACTTGATTTTTAATTAATTCCATGGTGCTCAAAACATATTCTATAACTACTTTTTTTTTTTTTTGTAATAGTTATTCCAAATAAGGTGAGGTGGTAACTCACTGTGGTTTTGATTTGCATTTCCACAATATAAGGGATGTTGAGTATTTTTCATGTACATGTTAGCCATTTGTATGTCTACTTTTGATAAATGTCTAATCGTATATTTTGCTCATTTTTAAATCAAATATCTGTTGTTTGGCTATTGAGATTTTAGAGTTCCTTACATGTTCTGAATATTAACTCATTGTCAGATTCAGTTTGTGCATATTTTCTTCCATTTTGTAGGTAGTCTCTTCACTCTGTTGATTGTTTTCTTTCTCTGCAGAAGCTTTTTAGTTTGATGTAATCTCATTCATCTATTTTTACTTTAATTGTCTGTGTTTTTGAGGTCTTATTCAAAAAATCTTTGCCCAAACCAATGTCATAAAGCATTCACCCTACATTTTCTTCTAATAGTTTTATTATTTTGGGTCTTACATTTAAGTCTGTAATCCATTGAATTGCTGATGAAGATGTGAAGAAAGGGGAAATCTTATATACTGCTGGCAGGAATGTAAATTAGTACAGTCATTATGGATAACAGTAGGGAAGTTCCTTTAAAAAGTAGAATAACATGGGACTACCATATGATCCAACAATACTACTACTGGGTATATATTAATGAAAATAAAATCAATATGCCAAAGAAATACCTGCACTCCCAGGTTTACTGCAGCACTATTCACAACAGCTCAGACATGGAATCAACACCTAAGTGTTCATCAATAGATGATTGGATTTTTAAAATGTGGCACATATACACAATGGAATACAATTCAACCATAAAAAGAAATGAAAACCTGTCATTTGTGACAAAATGGATGAAACTTATAGACAATGTTAAGTGAATTAAGCCAAGCACACAAGGACAAATACTGCATGATCTCACTTCTACTGGAAATTTTTTAAAAATTGA
>NW_012098432.1:2358010-2359588 GCF_000951045.1 Mandrillus leucophaeus | reverse complement strand
CATTTAAGTCTCTAATCCATCTTGAATTAATTTTCGTATAAGGAGTAAGGAAAGGATCCAGTTTCAGCTTTCTGCCTATGGCCAAAATGTACATTCTTTGTTGGTTTCTTTAATTGAAATATTCTTACTGGAACCTCATTAATGAAGGACAGCTTCATGGGATACACAATTTTTGGCTGATTTTTAATTTTTTTTTTTTTTTTTTTTTTTGCCTTTTAATGAGGAGGTTCTCTTGTCTTCCAATTTCTACTCTATCTGTTAAAAAATTCAGCCATCAATTCTTATAGTTGTGCCATTGTACATAAGGATCCATACCTTCTTTTAATTTTTCTGACTTCTTTTTCTGTTATACATGGCTCTCTTCTCTCCAGGACTATGCCCTGCAACTCTCAGCTACCTCAGCATTCCCCAACTCCTCTATTCATTTGAGGGCTCCTACCTCCCTGACTGTTCAGGAAAAGGCCTTGCAGGGAAAAAAAAAAAAAAAAAAAAAACTGAGGAAAATACTACACACTTCCTTTCCTATGTTTTCTTTCTTTCACAATCCTGTGCTGCCTGTATCCAATGCCTGAAGTTCATTGCTCGTATATATATTATTTAGTTTTATAATTGTGAGTAAGGTAGGGTAACTCCAATACCAATTATTCTTTTGTGCATACGAAAATCACACTTTAATGGGGAAATATATAGTAAACACGATAATTACTTTTAAACCTTCTATGTTAGGTACTAAAGATTAAGAACAAAATAAAGCAGAAGCATGGATAAGGAAGGTTGTATAGGTATGGTGGGGGAGCAAAGAACATGGTAAGAGAAGCATTTGATATTCTTGAAAAATCATGCAATGTAAGTTCCACTGTGAAAACGTTCTTAGAAGAAAGTTAAGACAGTGAGCCATGCAGATATTGGCAGGAAGGGCCTTCTAAGACAGAGTAGTAGCCAGTACAAAAGGTATGTGGCAGGAATACATATAGCATGTTGGTAGGAAAGTGAGGTGGCCAGTGAGACCAGACCTAAATGAAAGAGAGAGTGTTAGGAAATGAATTTACAGGTATAAGTGAAGATCAGATTGGGTAACATTTCCATCACTTGCAAGAATCCGTTGCTTTCTTAGAGCATAATAGGAAGCCAGCAGAGGGCCTTGAGTACAGATATTTTAGTATGTCTGGCATTCATGTGACACAAAAAGTCCTTGAGAACCAGATTTAGGATTCTGAAACAAACTTGAATCCTGTGAATGTGGTGGAGTTGCAAAGCTTTTGTGTTTGGAGGAAACTTACCTGACTGGCTGTATACCACAAGGCTGTCTTGAGGTAATACGCCTCGCTGATCTCAGAGCAGTTTGGGCCTGCCTCTGGACATCTCTGGATCTCAATCAAGGAATATTCTGTGCAATCATTGGCCAGCTGCCGAAGCTAAATTGTGCCAGTTAACTTTTGCTTTAGTAAAATAACTTCTACATTCTCAGGTATGAGAACATTTTCCATAGGGGGGATTCTATGGTTATTTCGTTTTTTAATTTAAAGGACAGTGAGTGTGCTGGGATCTTGAGTGAAGAGTTTATTCACAAGTCACTCA
>NW_012098432.1:2353578-2356845 GCF_000951045.1 Mandrillus leucophaeus | reverse complement strand
AGATGCTAAAAGTTCTGATTATGACCACAGAACAGAAAAACAGGTTTCAACAGGTGAATTTTCAAAGCAGTTTGGAAAAGAAGGAAACCTCCGTTAATCACTGGGTATCTCTGATTGCTTTTGAAGACCCCCCATTTTAAAAACATTAATATTCATCCAAGTATATGAGAGCACCATTGTTAAGTTGTAGCTTAGGATTTTTCTTTTGGAGATAGAAGTATATCTTGCAAGTCTGATTACAGTGTGCTGCAAAATTTGCTTAAGCACAAAGAGTATGAACATATCAATAATATTTTGTAACAATAAAAAGAAAAACAGCAATGGTAAATGCTCACATTTAATCGAGTATTACTGTGTAGTAGCAAGGAAATTTACATGTGTTTACATATTTGATCCCCATAATTCTATGAAGCAACTGAGATAGACAGAACTTAAACACCTTACTTTTTGTAGTAATTTTGTAGATTTTGTAGGATTGGCACAAAATATTGGAGGCTGAACACAGTTAATTAACACAGATCACATGTACTGGGGTTCTGGAAAAGATCCGTATATTGAGTTTATTTCACAAGAATCTAGGTGCCAAGCTATAATAGCATAATTATATACTGTCTTCAGAGCTATCTTCCCAAATTTACAAATGAGTTATACATTTACTGAAACCAAAAGAATGGGAAGAAAATGTAAAATAAGCTAGAATGGGGTGGGAGTAGAATAAGAAGCAAGTTCAGGAAGCTGAATAAAGATATTAAAATAATCACCAAAAGAAGGATATAGCCTTGAATAAGATATAGAGCTGAGTACAGAGTCAGAAGAAGAGAAAGAACCGTGGGAAAGAGCATAAAATGTTAGGTCAAACTTGCATGTGGATAGACATTCTTGAAGTACTAAAAAGAAAGGAAGGCTGACCTTTGTGACTTTAATTGTTCTATGTATTCATAATGGAACATCCATTTAAGAATACAGATAATAAGTAGGCAACTTCAATAATTCAAAACAATAGTTATCTTTTCTATGGATTTTTCCAAACCAACAATATGTAAGTACCAATTTATTCTTTGCTTCCTTTACTTTATTTTCCTCCCACCCATTAAGTTTCCAGTTCTGCACTGATGTTCTATTACTGCTTACTCCTTCAATCAAAAACTCCTGGGTGTTTAGAATGTATTCAGTCTTGTGCTTAGACTCTGGTTCTAGAGATGAGAAAAATGCAATTCCTCCCCTATTTAAGCTAACAGTCCTTTAAAGGAGACAAGTATGTTAATCATGAGATCACAATTTAATGAGTGCCATGAATGTAACACAGGAACGGATTCCTGATGTACTGACTGGAAATATTTGATAAATAAGTATTTAAAATTAACATGAGATGAGATTAAAAAGAGCATCTGCTCAGAAATCAGTTATCCATAAAAAAGAAAGAAAGAAAGAAAAAGATTGGCAAGAAAGGAACCCAGCAAAGCAGAGCCGTCTCAAGAATAACGGAATGCAGACATAAACAACCAGAGAGCCTGAACCAGTTTTCTTATCATTGCCACAAAAAGAGAATAATAACAATAAAGACAAATGGCAGGGTCACCAACTCAGATATGAAAATTGCCAATAAAAACCAATATATCAGACATATTAGAAAAGAAACTTTGCTTTGAGAATGAATCATAGACCCTTGTGATCACTGAAGCCTGTAATATAGCTCTAGAATATTTCAGCTACTTATTATTCCATCCTATCAGATTTAGAAAAATGACAGACTGAATGCTCAGCCTGTCTAAGCTATTTCAGAAATTAATTCCAAATATTAAACCAAATAGAACTGCTGCAAAATATAAGGAACATACAAGCTTGCTAAGCCTGAATGGTGATAATAAAACTTGCATGGGTGCTACAGTGTTCTAATCAATGTCTAATTGACACACTAATTAAAAAAATTCTGTCATATAATTTTTCTATAGCTCAAAAGCCTACTAAAATCTGTGAATTTATTTTTGAGCCAGAGTTTATAGTCAGACATTTGTTATAGGTCAAAAAGTTCAATAGCTACTTTAAAAATACATTTATATTTTAGATAGGTTCTCATTGACTGGTTGTCAGCCAACTGCCAAACTTTTAGGTATTATTTTTCTAAAATAAGTCCATATTAATTCTCAGATAACATAGCACAGTTACTTGACCAATATAGTAGGCATCAAAATAATGAAGGATATGGATACTTTATCAAGTAAATTAAAGAAAAATACTAAGCCTTATTGTATCTTGAATAAGTGATAAGCAATGTTATTCTGAGATTTTAAAAACTGTATAGAAATACATGCACACACGTATGTATAAATAAATATATACTCACACAATTTTTTTCTTGGAAAGCAGGTCTTCTCCAATTGTAAACCCAGTATATTGAAGCAAATCATAAATCAGCCAATTTTCCTGATTTTGTAAGGAAACATATTTAAATCATCCCAAATGCATGGGAATTTATCTTATTTTATAACAACATATATCTAAAATGTTTTTCCTTTAGTTACTTCCATTTTACAACACACACACACACCCTTGATATTTGCCTATGTACGCTAAGTAAAATAGTCTCCCTATTTGCCAAGTAGTAGTAAACAGAAGAATTGATTGCTAAGATGGAGCCCTCCATTGCCCACAAGAAAGCTTCTCCATGAGCTTAACATGATCCCGCCCACCTGCTACCCTTATTTAATCTAGAAATAGACACTTCGCTGAATCTGAGTCAGTCACAATTTCTCCCAGTGAATGCAGATTTGAGAGTAAGAAATATTATGTTGAGTCATAGCCAAATTGCTTTAATGGCTTTTCTCTTGAGTGAAAGTTAAACTTCTATAGAAACCCTGAAAGATGCTGTGTGACTTGATTTTCCAACTCCTTTTTGTATTATGGTGATAGGTTTTAAACAAGTATCTTTCTAATAAATTCCCTTTTCTCTTTATGTTACCAAAACATTGCAACGAAATACATTCAAATCAAACAATTGAGTTTCTGGTTTGTTCCATTATTTTGCTCTATGCACACACCACCTACCTTATTCTTACTAAAGTTCCACCTGTTATTAAACAAAAATCAAATGATTCATCCTTCCTGCCTGTAAGGAAGATGGCACATCTCTGTCCTCCAACCCTACAAAAAGTTTCTTCTCTGGGCTAAATGATGATAGTTCCTTTTAAAAAATTAATTATTTACTTACCCCCAAGTTTTCTTTACTATTTACTTTATAAGTTCCATTTTAGTTCAGTCTTCCTAGTC
>NW_012098432.1:2348567-2352448 GCF_000951045.1 Mandrillus leucophaeus | reverse complement strand
TAATCCCCACACTTTGGGAGGCCAAGGCAGGAAGATCACCAGAGGTCAGCAGTTCAAGACCAGCCTGGTCAACATGGTGAAACCCCATCTCCACTAAGAATACAAAAAATCAGCCAGGTGTGGTGGCACATACCTATAATCCCAGCTACTTGTGAGGCTGAGGCAGGAGAATTGCTTGAACCTGGGAGGCAGAGGTTGCAGTGAGCCGAGAAAAGCATATATATATATATTTTTTTTTAAGTAAACAAAAATGTAATAATACCTAAATAGTAGCTACTTGATTCTACTAGCTCTTCAATTTATGATGTGCATCATACTAAATATTTTTCCTGTTAACACTAAATGCTTTACATGCTAATACTAAACACCTTAATTCCATTACTTCTGAGCTTTTTGTATGTGCATTATACTGCACGGTTTACTTGCATTATCTAACTTAACCTACATAGCAACCTTATACATAGGCATCATTATTTATCAGTTTTACAGATGAAGACAATTAATGCTTAGGAAGTTTAAACAACTTGTTCAAGATCAAATAGCCAGTAAATGGCAGAATCAAGATTAAACCAATTAAGTTTAATTGCAAAACCATTTATTTCACCACTTCTATAGGTACTATCCCAGATCTCAAATCAGAAGCAAAATCTACAATTCTGCTTTTTTCTTTTTTTTTTTTTTTTCTTGGAAAGCAGGCTTTCTCCAATTGCAAGCCCAGAATCTATAATTCTGCTTCTGATTTGAGAAATGAACTTATAACATGGATACTTTCCATGCTACATTCCTTTCTTAAGTTGTTGGCTAAAAGTCCAGAGTTGATTAGAACAATTCTGGTCACACATCTGACCAGTAGCAGAAGATATTTGCTAATAAGTTTTCATATGCTAGTCTATAATTTGGGTTCTGGAGCACTTTGCTTGTTTGGTGAAGACAAGATTTTGCAATGCACAGTTCAATGTGTTGAATTATTAGTGGTCACTCTTCAGAGAGTTCAAGGTTTACAGATAGAGAATATTATTGGTAGAAGACATATAAATAAATGATTAATGTTGGGAGAATATATTAATTAAGTCATTCACAAGTGAAAAAAGACAAAATTTTCTCCTTAACATTTTCAGATACGATTCAAGCTAATTTTGAAAAGTTCTAAGAAAATTTGCATAAGGTTTGTATGTCTGAGCAATGTAATCAAGATTTAATCAATAAAAATAAGCTTAGACTCAGATCATTTTTCATATTTCTTTGATTTGTCTTTTCTAATTAAAAGATAACTAACTCATAATGTGTACCAATAATATGGAAAGACAGAGTGAACAATATTTCCTTTTCTTTGTCTCAGTGCTTTTGGTTTATTTGAAACAAATATATCTAAACGTTATGGGTTTCCATTTAATATGTAAAAGTTTACTATTATCTAGAGCAAGTACTTGAAAAAATAGAAAAAATATTCTAACTCAAAAAGAGTTAATTAAGCAACATTTATTTTTTTAGATAGTACAATTTCTCAATTGTAGAGTACATTTTATTTGAATAAAGTCAATATACATCTCAACCAAAATAAAAAATAAAATCAGCATTTCAAATTATATTTTTAGAGATATAATCGTACAATATTGCTTAAGCAATAAAATATTGAGGTGTGAAGTATTTTCACATTGAGCCATTCCTTTAGAGCACCTGGATAACAGATTTCATGCCTTCTTAAAGAATTTTAGCAATTAGAATAGAAGATACATTTAGTTTCTTTCACTTAGAAGGAAATGATATTTCATTTCAGATTATCATTGTAGAGAAACTGTATTTGCAATATAATCAAATATATCATCTATCAAGCAGAATCATCAAGCTATACAAGCCATGAAATTGGAGTAAATCTGTCTTCTGAAATAGAAAAAGAAATATAGAACTATTCTTATATATTACATATTTATATTGGCACATGTGCAATGTAGAGAAGGTCTTGTTAATTCTGGGCTTTTCTACGTATTTCAGTGTACTTTAATCTTAGTTCACCTTATCAAAAGATCTGAAACTATGGTCACTGAATCTACAGAAATATACTTTGTTAGCCATTTTTATTCAACTGAAATGCATAGAAATTAGGTTGCCTTGGATATGCAATCTAGGTCAATACACTGGAATAAGTTTTGTACTTGAAGCATGCTAGCAATCTGTGAATGGAAGCGTTTCTCTAGATAGCCAATTGACATATACACAAAGTTTGGGGCAACCCAAGATTTTTTAAAAATAGGATTCATTATGTTAATCAAATAGAGGAAGAGGTTAAACAAGTCCCCTAAAAATTCATAGCTAACCAACATCATGATGAAGGTTCAAACCTCATGTACTTTCCAAAAGAAGATATTTGTGTTTGAGAAGATGTTTTTACTTTGTGTTAAAAGAGTTATTTTTGATTGTAAGAAAATTCTGATTATAGAAGGGAGGTACAAGTGTATTGAATTTTTTTGAGAATGTGACAATTTTATTTGAAAATTTATGGCATTCTGCTTGGCATAGAAAATCATTTGGTTTCTGCTCTATTTCCAGGTGCCCTTCAATTTAAAAAAAAAAAAAAAAAAACAAGAACCTAGAGGTGTGGAAGTAAGGTATAGACAAAAGATGAAGATGACTTCCACAAATTTAAAGGGATTTGTTAGTGGGGTAATCTTAGTAGGCCAGGTAAACACATGCTGTAATGGATTGGAAATGTCCACTAAATCAATGAAAGCCATTGAACAAAATATTATATAGCTAATGTATTGATTTCTTTTGTGTAATAATTATAAGGTGCCTTATATGCACTATCACATTTAAAACACTGATAACATTTTTAGGAGGTGTTTACTGTCCTACTATTATCATTATAGATGAGGTAAATTAGACTAACAGGGATTAAATGTAACGGGACACAAAATAGGTAAACATTTACATTGCCCTCTTCTGCTTTCTAAGGAGGATGGTTTCCCTGCTTCTTTAATATATCTCACAAGGTGCTTGACTCAGCTTTGCTCTGCTGAGCGCTAAGGTGAAGTCTGAGGAAGAGAATTTGGGAAGCCAAAAGAAGGATAAGTTGCTTTACATGAGACAGAGAAACACAGATGAGTGGGAAAGAGGGAATGCAGAGGGTTGGAAAGAACAGTGTTGCAACCCTTTGAAAAAGAGATACATTGAGGGAAACTGAAAGAGGTGTGAGAATACCCATCCAGGTGTGAGTAACAATAAAGGGTGGAAGGTTTGACAAAAAGGTAGTTATAGTCCAGCAGGATTTTTAGGATGTTTTGTGATATCATATATCTAGCAGTGTCTCCCAAATATTACAGGAAAGGGCTGTCATTTTCTTCAAAACTTTGTTGTAAGTTGGGATTATCATTTATACATTGACTTGGTGAGATTTTCTTTAAAGAGAATTCAGTAGTCTCAAAAGGTAAATTCACTGTCAATTTTATCAACAAATTGTCCAAATTCACACAACTAGTAAGTGGTAAAGCTAGAATTCCATCCCATCTATCTAACTTCCAGCCTCTACCATTAATCATCTCCTTATATTGCTTTTGTCTCCCAAGCACTTCTCTTTCCTCTGGAGAAAAATGTCTGCTTTCTTTAAAGTAAAAGCTCTGTCCATGCAGCTAAGCAGCTAAGGACATGAACAGTCACTGATACAGGCCAACTCATCAGTAGATTGTTGAGGTATTGAAATATATTGAATTATTACTTTATTATTTATTTATTTTTAGAGACAGGATCTTGCTCTGTCACCCAGGCTGGAGTGCAGGGGTCTAATCATGGCAAACTGCAGCTTCGACCTCCTGGGCTCAAGCAATCCTGCCTTAGCCTCCCAAGTAGCTGGGACTACAGGCCCATGCAACCGCACCTGGCTTTTT
>NW_012098432.1:2337448-2348517 GCF_000951045.1 Mandrillus leucophaeus | reverse complement strand
TTTTTTTTTTTTTTTTTTTAGATGGGGGTCTCCTTATGTTGCCCAGGCTGATCTTGAACTGCTGGCCTCAAGCAATCCTCTCGCCTGGCCTCCCATAGCCTTGGTATTATGGGCATAACCCACCATGCCTGGCCTTAGTCATTAAATTATATGCTACTTAAAACATCACTTCTTGTGGCATTGCTACATCCAACCAGTTATTTAAAATTACAGATTTTAAATTCCAGTCTTATTCGCTGGGACAAGACTTTTGGTATAGAAGATGGGGATTCCTCCCTCTGCCCCCAAGGGAAAAAAATTTCAAATCTGGGTAAACAAAATATATAATAAAAAGTAACTACACTTTCTAGATGAAAATAGATAGATGTCAAATGAATAAATGTTGAAAATCTATACCAGCGGAGGCAAAGGTACTTTAGAAAACCATTCGAGAATCAATATACATGAGCACAGTTTTAAAGAATAATCAGGATTTTTCCATATAAAAGGGTAGTTGTACAATATTAGAGGGATAGAGACAAATATATAAAGAGAAAGACACTTGTAAAAATTGCAACATTTTTGAAGACTAATGATAAACTCAATTTTCTTTCTCTGTTGATAAACTCCATTGTATTTGAACTGTAGGTTTTAGCTAAGGTTATTTTACTTAGCTTTCTTGTTTCATTAGAAATGTTGCTAACATTTGGAATAACTGTGGCTACTTATTCAAAGAATTTGTGTCCACCAGGATATATGGAGCTTCAGCTAAATCCAAAATGCTAAAGCATATTTCTTTTCATTCATTTTTAATCAAATAAAATAACTAATAAATAAATAAATAATCTTAGGTAAGGATTACTAGTAATTTAACAATTTTATGAAACTTTTTCTGAAGTTTTAACATTTCCAACATTTTGCTATCTTCCATTCAACCTATGACTCAAACGAAGATTTGCTTCATCAAAAATGTGTTTAATGCTCTTTATGTGAGTGCAAACCTGAGTTCTGAAGTTATATCAGCATTCTCAGACCATATTTTCTCTTGATTGTTCTGCTTAGGTTTGCTAGAGTATTAAGTTTCTCAAACTAAAAGAATTTGACATGTTTTCTTCTAAAATCAATTTTCTTTAGAAATAAGTCCCTTGAAGTTCCTATTAGTAACAATGATTCTTTCTATGTTAGTCTGTGCATGCCTGCCCTAACAGTGAGGGAATACATTGTTTAGTGCACCAAAATAGCTGTTTATGATCATGCTGTATGTTCATATTTAACAGCTCTTCTCAATCCATTTAGCTATTTCTACATATATTTCAAAAAGAAATTTATGCTTTTCATAAAATATTTTGAACTTTCTTCTTTCAAAAATACATAGTGCAACACTAGAAATATATAATATTCCCCCACCTAATGTCAAATGGTTTCTAGTAAATTTCCTTGAAAAGGCAGATATCCAATAAATTTGTGTGATTTATTACTCTTTTCAGTTGAACAGTGTTTGTAATAACTAATCTCTATAGTTCTTTGAGAGCAAAAGGGAAAATTGTGCCTCTATGATTTTCTTAGGAATGACTCTCTTCAGTCAGATCACGATTTGAGTTTGAACCAACCAGAGAGTAGCAGAAGGAACGTTTTCTCATTTCCATGTCCAGAAAGATACATTCCTGTTACCCTCCTGAAGTCAGAGGATGAAATCATAGTCAATGCATCTTTGCAGATAAACTGTTAGGTACATTTTTCTTTGTCTATAGAAATTAGTGGAACACAGGAAACTACAGCTTGCTATCCCTTCAATCCCTTGGGGAAAAAAATGTTGGGTAGAGGGTGTTCTTACATATATGTGTGTTTCAAACTTCATTTGGGTCCATTTGTTTTTTGCTACCACCAGTATAATAAATAGCATTTGTATAAATCAAAATCATATGAGGCTGTAAGTTTATCAGGGATAAGAAGCTTTCAGTCTTTGGAAAATCCATCACAGTGTTCTCAGTGAATAATCAAACTGCATAGCTAAGGAGCTTAGATATACTGAAATGTAGCCCACTTTCAAGAGAAGGAAGGGAAACTAAGCTCTACTTCCTGGAAAAAAAAAAAAAAAGAGTATCTGTCTATATTATGTGGGATTTTTCTCCGAAGATTTGTTTATACTCTCTTATTGATTTAATATTTTATTTATATCAGTATGGATTCATGAATATTAATTTTTTTATTATAATGTAATACTATGCTATTTGTTCATTGTGTATTCTGTTGCTAAATTGTTCTACCATGTCCTTATGGGAGCTCTCTCAGGTTGGAGCCTTGTGTCCGTTTGACATGCCCTCATCCTTTTATTCCTAGAACACTTTCTTACTTTCTGTTACTACAAAATGCTCCAGACTCATTGTTCAATTTTCCAACCACAGACCCAGGATTGACTTCACTTTTAATTTCTGAAAATAATTTAGTAGACATCTAGGCTCCATCTCCTTAAGAAGCTGTGGACTCCTAATATCTTGAGGTCACCAAGAGAATTTTTGCAAGCTTTTTGTCTCACTGAATCTTAAGTCACACCATATATGCACCATTCTAAGCCTGACTCAAAGTTCTCATAACTGTAATGTCATTTTATTATATTTAATTTCCTCCCAGTTCAAATGTCTGCTTTCTCATGAGAACCTTTTCTATCTGTCAGGATCTTAGAATGAAACATGTTATCATGCTCAATCTTGTCATTTGAAGAGATTTTGATAGTGGGAATAGCTTGCTATCCCCTCAACCCCTTGGAATGTGTAGAGGGTGTTAACACATATACACAAAAACACCCTCTACCCATAGAGGGTTTAGTAAGGTATAATGCAATGCTCTAGACCTAGTAAAAATAGGAAGCTATTATTCTAAGCCTTTAACACCACTGGAGAGAGTGGTTACCAAAACCTGGAGAAAATAGCTGTATGTGGAAAGGTTCTGAAGAAGAATGCAGCAAGCTCAATAAAGTCAACCCATTCTTTTGACCACCGTCTCCTTCCACTTTCAGATTTCTGACTAGAACCTTTCATTGGCTGAACAAAGACAAAGACAGAAATCAAGGAAGGTCATAGAAGTAGTCAGCTTTTTGGTACCCAAAGTTGTTGGAGAAGGGTACAGAGTGGGTAAATAAGTCAAATGAAAGACAGGCAGTATTTTCTTATTTTAATAATAAGTTTAAAAATCCCACTTCTTGTACTTACCTTCTGTCTGATGTCATCAGTATTTTCAGATGCCAATTGGGATCAAGTTCAACACTGCATTACTGAGGAATCCAGGTTATCTATATTTCATGTGCCAAATGAAAGAAAGAATCCTGAAAATAAAACAATATGATGATAATAGTAACATTTTTTAAAATAAAATTTATGGTCTAAACCCTGATCATTAATGGTTATTTCATGTTGAAGCCATGAGGCCTGTTCTTCATTCTGAACATAGGGAAAAGGTGAAATCTTTTCATGTATTTATTTATTTAGCCAATTTATACATATAGTGAATTTTAATTAGAATTTAATAGTATGCCTTCTTATTATGCATATTATTGGGGCTATCTGAATTTTCTTTGGAATCGTGCCTCCAATTTGCCATGCCCTTTTAGGCAACTCTATTTTAATTACTAGTTGAATATGATGGGCACATTTTATTGTTCTCTCTTTTGATTATTGGAAAAAAAGAGGGAGAACTTAACTTCTCAGATTGCTGAGAAAAATAGAACTCATGAAAACACACACACACTTACACACATGTCTTGAATATTTTTGCAAAGATACTGGAAAAGAGAAAAGTTATGTTTCCTTCTTTCATGAGTATCACAAATTTCAGTAAGAGAGAAAATCTGAGCATTTCCCAAGGTAATCTCTCTGTCAGCCATCATATTATTACTTCCTAAAATCTTTGCCATCCCACTCTATTTTCCACCTTCTCATTCTTAAGATTTCCAAAGCTTCACCAAATCCTCATTCTCTGTTGATGGCCTACCCCCATGGTTCACTGAGAAAACAAACACTATTTTGCTAATTTATCTGGGAGGATAAAAATTACAAAATAATATGCCACCATACTGGACTGGAATCATAGTTTTGTTTACCTGTGTACTTAATTTTGAAGATAGAAGATAGTGGAACATAATTGTTTGCTAAAGATCACACTTGAATAGAAAAGAGATGATAAAAGAAGAAAGTTGATTCTATCAAGATTAGTTTTTAAAAGAATGATAAACATTCCATCCACTGCAATAGTTAAAAACCATAAAGAGTGTGCAGATGTAGACTAATGTGGTTTTACATATTTAGGGTTTTACATTAATGATTTACCCCCTAATGACCTCTAGGTGACCACAGTCAATGGTTACATCTGTATTATTATCTTACTCAACTTGAAGCGTCTTTGACCAACTTGGTTTCTCCCAACTTCTTTATTCTTCTTTACTTGTGTTCTTTATGTGCCTTTCCTTATACCAGTCTTCTGATCAGCGAGGATATTTAGAAAGAGTGGAAAAGTGAGGGAACGGACAAGAGATACAGTTTCCCTACCCACTCTATCTATATTAGGTATTCATGCCCTAAATTAACAGTATTATTTCTTCACAGAGCATTTTATTTCTCCCATAATTTTTCAAGTTTGCATTTATTTGTTTATTAGTTATTGTCAGTGTCTTCAACTAAATTTTATCAAGAGGGTCCAAGAAGAGTGTTCAAAGCTATATTCAAGTATACAATACAGTGGCTGGCAATAGTGGATGCTCAACCAATAATTCTAAACTACACTAATGAATGTAACATGGTTCTTGCCAAGGAATGAAAATAAACAAGAAGAAATGGATGGGTAGAACAGGAGCAGGTATAGTAAGCTAAACTTGAAAAAACAGTTAAATTACAAGTTAAACATGAAAAAAAAACAGTTAAATCCATGATATTAAGAGGGGGTCAGACAAGTCTCATTAAACTCTCCTCTCTTTGGAATTCAGACACAACTAACCACATTAACATTAAAACAGATATCTTAAAACAAACAAAACAAACTCTTTGTAGCAATAAGATATCAAATTCCAACCTGCCTCCAGTATAACGTCATATGGCAGAGACCAAGCCCTGAAAGAAATTGAAGTATTTTACCCCAACATATATTTCATGACATATTTTTATATGGCCTCACAAAGCTGTCTCTTGTAGGGAAAATCTACATTCTGTAGAATAATCAGATTTGTTTTCCTGGTCTTTTCCTTATCCAGGAGAGATTTAACTAAGAGTGTGGCACCTTTTAGAGTCTGATAAGAAGCATTTATCGTTTATTCTATCTGATGCCTGCTACCTGGGGGCTTCATCTACACAACAAGAACCTTGGCTTCCACAAGCCCCCTTATCTTAAGAACAAACATTTCTTTCTGCTAACTTTACTCCTTCAGGTGGAGTTTAACCCTTTCAACCAATTACAATTCAGGAAAACTTTAAATCCATCTATAAGGTGGAAGCCCCCCACATCACTACTTTGAGATGTCCTGCCTTTATGGAATGAACCAATGTATATCTTATATATATTTATTTATGTCTCTGCCTGTAACTTCTGTCCCCCTAAAATGTTTAAAACAAAAATGTAACCCAACCACCTTGGGCACATGTTCTCAACGTCTCCTGGGGCTATATCATGAGTCATGGTTCTTACATTTATCTCAGAATAAATCTCTTCAAATATTTTACAGAATGTGATGCTTTTGTTGACATAATTTACATTCCCTGAAGGTTTAAAATTGTCACCACATAGGAACTCTTTCATTTAGCTTATATAAATCAGGCAAAGTCTTGAAATCATAACCAGGTGAAAACTACACAATTGCATTGCTCTACATTTGTTAGCCAATACTGACTCTGCCTCTTTTGTTTTTTTCCTTGTACCATTTTGCCCTTTCTCACATTCTACCCTGGTTCTGTACTCAATTACTCATTCTTGGACATTCATAAGAACTCATTCTTTCTACATTTTTCATCTGATATTGTTACAGTGGGTAGGTTTTCAGACATGGGCAGAGCAGGAAAGGGATCCCCAGCCCCCAACCAGAAATGTCAGGTGACCACCAGGTGATGATCAGGTGGTTGTTACATTGTTTCTCAAAATAATAATCAGTCACAGCCAGCGCCAGGGAGAGGCAATCTCCCAATAGATAGAATAAAACTGAAACTAGTAATCAGCAGTTTCCCAATAAGACTTCAGGAATTAGGCAAGTAGGGTCAAGCACGAACATTAAAAAGGCAAAATGGCCAACTGGTATATGGCCTTCTAGGGATATTCAACTGTTAAGGGAAGAATGCCTCAAGTGAGCACGCATACAACACCAATAAACACACTGTGCATGTTTGCATGCTCTCCTCCCAGGTGCTAGCAGGCCTCTGTGCATGTGGACAGCTCACCCCAAGAGAAGAATCAGGGAAGAAGGGACACAAGGCTCAGAAGTATGCCAACTTCTAAAATCCTAAGTTAAAAATCATACTATCACTTGATATCTTAAGTCACCTGTTTGGCCCTCTTCCAAGTATACTTTGTTTTCTTTAATTCTGGCATTACAGTTTGTAACAAACTTTCACTTCTGCTCAAAAACTTGCCTTGGTCTCCCCTGCCTTGTGCCCCTCTGCCAAATTCTTTCTTCTGAGAAGGCAAGAACTGAGGTTGCTTGTAGCCCCATATGAATTCACCAGCAGTAACATACTTTGGTGCTGCATGACTCATATATGTTCCACTGCTAACATACTTTGGTCCACATGACTCTGATACATTCCCTAAGTGGTAAGACACCTCCACATCTCACCTTCTTTTTTCCAGGGGTATTAAACCCCTTTATGTGGTTTTCTTCTCACCTTTCACTCTCCTGCTTACTAACCATCAGAAAGATTCATCTTGGCCAAAAGTGGCTCTGTTCACCCAGGCTGATCTTTCAGCTCACCGTGACAGGTGGCTCATGGGGGGTAGAAAGGACCTTGGGGTCTGCACCTAGTAGAACTGAGATATTTAATGGCCCTCCTGATAGAAGACTCATGAGAGTGGTAGGACTAAAGCCTAACACCCTGCAATATCTGGGGTTTCTTCTGCTTTTCCAACTAAAATCAGCTTTCTCAAGAACTTGCACTACCTATTATTCTGTTTTTCTCTGTATGTGTTCTGAAATGGCCTCGCATACCTGCCAAATTGTCTGCCTCAGGGGCAAGTCTGCCTCTTCTCTGGCTGCACTTTGCATTCCACATCACTTCTTAAACATATACTCCTTAAACATACACTCCCTGTTATTCAGGCTCTTGCTGCATTTGCTTGGCTGCAAAGACATGGGCTGTCTCGTTGCTACCCTCTGAGATTTATACTTGCTTTTACCTTACCAGCTTAGATACCTCTAACCCTCCCCCTGTCTGCTGGCATATTTCCAGGACAGACACTATCTGGGATCCTGACTTTGCCAGCTCTTTATGACTTACTTACACTTTTTTTTTCCTTATGGTGCTCTAGGGTTAAGATTTTCATAGGCTTTTCTGCCTGCATAATGCCTCACTCTGTGACCCTTTGTGGACATCAGCTGCTTGTTTTTTGTTTTTTTTTTTTTTTGAGTTAATATCACTTTTGGAGGAGGGGAAATTCTCTTTGCCATTTGCAATTTTTTATCCCCATGTCCTCCAGAGGTTACTACTGTATGTCAAGAGTGCAAAGGAATGATCACTTAAATCCCAGGGCTGCTGTTTTTGTGATCATATGAAGGGATTACATGAACATTCCTCTAGCTTCCTCCTACTTCCTCCTGTAGCCTGCATTTCTCTGATCAGTTCCACACCTTCTCAACATGCATCAACACCTTCAACGTCATATTTGAAGGGTGGGAAGTCCAAACCTATTGTGGCAGTTAGCTGAAAAACAGGCTTCTCATCTACTACTACTTTTCGTCTTTAAAGAACACGGGAAATGGGAATCTAAGAAAAGAGATAATCAATTTGTGGCTAAAATGCTCTGAGCAAGAGTCACTATAAGGTTCTGGAGAAAAGGACATAGGCCAACCCAAGGCTGCAGGTGCAGGAGATACATAGGACAGAGAAGATGGCTGGTCTTAGATTAACATATTACCACTATAACAGAGATGAACGCAAGGTTAAGGGTACATGCTAAGACTGGTTCATTCCAGCACCCCAAGGATGAACAGGGGCTCACTGTTCACTCTGTTATCTCCTCTGATCCCAAGTGGGTAATTGTGACAAGGTGAGACCAAGGTTAACGGTACATGGTAAGACTGGTTAATTCCAGAACACTAAGGACAAATGGGGAATGCCCTATTCAGGATAATAGAAAAGTAAGAGGAGATGCCTTCTTTTTTCTTTTTATTTGTATTCTTTGTCCTCTCTTTGCATACACATAACCAAGTCTACGTATCACAGGACATGCCACGTGGACGCATCCCCCCAAAACTGAAAAGTTTGAATCTTCCAAACCTTAAACACACACACACATAAATACATGCACACACACACACATACACACACACGTGCATACATACACACACAAATACATACACACACACATACACACACACACTCAGACACACACAAACTAGCTTTCCTTTGTAAAGCTGTTTGGCATAAAAATAAACTGAGAGTAAATTACATAAGTCAACCTTGGAACCCAGTGCCCCTGTACAGGAGGTCCTTATATTAGCTTTCTGGCTTTTTGTTTTGTTTTGTTTTGTTTTTGTTTGTTTGTTTGTTTTATAACTGAGGGTAGAATTGGGAGGATAGAGCACAGAGCTAATAAAAAGGAGAAATGCAGGGACAAGAGGCAGGCTCAATTATTGGCTGTTTTACAAACCCTCCAACCCCCTCTTCAGGTTTCCCTGAGAATACCGTCTCAGGTAACTGCCATTGGTGTGGAAGCCAGGCCACTAGAAGGCAAACCACCCTAATGGTGTAAATGGGAAAAACCCTGGATGGCTCACCCCCTCTACCACAAGCTAGGCCACTGGAAACACAACTGCCCTGAGTGCCAAAGGACCCCCAGGACAAAATCCCAACATCTATTATTCTTGAGTTGAAGGGGCTTTCTGTTCTGGCTGACTTCCAAATCAGACATCATAATCAACATGACAAGGGAAACTTTGGAGGTGACAAGTAAAATTATAAATTTCCCTTTGGGGTTCAAGAGCTGCCTACATTATGCTTATCTTCTTCTCTGAGCAACTCTTCTACAAATCCTGTTGGGTAATGGGAACAAATGGCACCTCCTCCCTCCAAAAGAAAAGATTCACACCTCCTTGGTGCAAAAATATACTTTTCCAAGATGGGTGCTTGCTTAATATTTACCCAACCTCTAAATTCATCTTTTTCATTATTTCTCCTGGAAAAGCTACCTAAATCTTCAATCAATAACTTGAACCTTGATACTCCTGCCTCAGGGGTTTAGAAATAGCCCACACTTACTTAGAGAAGCTTTAGCAAAAATGTAACAGAGCAACCTCTTGAGAAGGGATAATTTCTATAGTATGTAGACAATTTGTACAGTATTTCTACGGCATCCTTATCTGCTCCTCCTTCACAGGACTCACAGGGCAATATGTTGTACAAACCATAACTTCTAAACAAGGAAAATTACTTTTGACTAATTCAAAGGTTGTAAAGTATAGGTATTTCTGATACAGAAAGTTATAAAGAACAAAGATTTTTGTGTAAGAAAAGAATCTTATATGATAAATTCTTGTCCTAAAGTAAAATGACTCATTGTTTAAAAAGAAAAATGTTTAGGACAAGTCAGAAAGTCCAAGCATGTCATAATTGCTCTGTGTAAGTTTTAAAAAAAAACTCATGAAAGGGAATTTATAAAAGAAATGTTATACAATTTTAAATGTTATTAGGCCTACTAAATGCTTCATAAACTGTGATTATGATTTTAACTGTACACCTTCCCTGCTTTAAAGCTAGGTAAGGCCTGGAGACATACAGAGTTACTCATGCCTTCTAGCTATGCTGGAAAATGTCAGACCTTATCTGCACTTTTGTCTGGTGTCTTGGCTCCACATGTAGTACATAATTAAAATAACTTATTTACCAGACTTTTCACCAAAATAATAGTTGCTAACAGTTAACAGTGTAACATGTACATGGGACTACTAGAACAATAGTTTTACATGCAAGGCATGTAAGGAAACTAGAATGATGTGCTTTCAGTAAAAAAATATAAGAAGGCATGAGAATGGATTTGTTGTGTAGTTTAGAGGGTTAAAGCATTGTTTTAGAAGGTGGTTTTTTTAATCCACTATAGGAATCTAACAGGTGCTCCTAAATGCACGTTTCTGATAACTGTGGAGATTGTGACATTAGAATAGAGAAAAAAATATTTCAGGACTTTCATGGGGAGCCAAAATGTTCATGAATATCAAACAGAACAGTAGTTAACTGCCTGGACTGTACTAATTGAAGATGAAAATAATCCTTTTATGACTTTTTATTTAGAATGTTATTAATCCTTTGTTATTAAAAGCTGAGAAAACTTTACTTTTTAGCTATTTATAATTTTTAACAATTGTGTAAAGTACACTTCTATATATAAACAAAATTTGTAGCATATTTTTCTCTATTGGATTTCCCCCAAATTTGGAAACTATATGTGAGTATTCTTAAATTATGGCAATACAATAAGAATCTGTTTTGTTTTCCAACAAGAAACAACTGGAGAACTTGGTTATTTTAGCAAGACTTTGACTGGAATGGCAAGCTTTCCTTAAAGGCACCCAATTTGGCTTATAGAGCCAATAAAAGCCTTTTGGGAACTGACCTCATACCTTATCCACATAGATCCTATACAAGGTTCCTTACTGTGGTAAGTAAAGAATGTTATTTTCTGACAGGCCCAGGAGCCCCAAGTTATTTTGGCACCTCAAGAGGAGAGAAATTTACTCAACGCATACAGATATTTGATGACACAAACTCATGCACATGCCCAAGGCTTAAAAAAAAGTCTTATCTGAGATTCCTTATGGAACAAAGTTCCATGAAAGCCAATTTAAAAAGGAGCCTACTTGACAAATAATTATTCTTGCTGTGCTTTATGCAATAATCAGGCCAAGT
>NW_012098432.1:2333406-2336138 GCF_000951045.1 Mandrillus leucophaeus | reverse complement strand
CAAAGCCAATCATGCCTTCCCAACAGCCCCCCAGTCTTATTTCAGCATTAACTCAAAAGTTCACAGTCCAAAGTCTCATCTGAGACATGACAAGTCCCTTCTGCCTATGAGTCAGTAAAATAAAAAACAAGCTAGTTACTTCCTAGATAAATTGGGAATACAGGAATTGGGTAAATAAACCCATTCCAAATGGGAGAAATTGGTCAAAACAAAGGGGCCACAGGCTCCATGCTTGTCCAAAATCCATCAGAGCAGTCAAATCTTAAAGCTCCAAAACGCGGCCTAGAAGGGTAAAATGGTTTAATGAGCCGGCCACAGGGGTCTCCTGTGTTGTGTAGCCTAGGGACTTGTTGCCTTGACTTGGTGCCTTGTGTCCCAGCCACTCCAGCCTTGGTTGAAAGGGACCAACATAGAGTTCAGTCTGTGGTTTGAGAGGGTGCAAGTCCAAAGCCTTGGCAGCTTCGACATGGTGCTGAGTCTGCTAGTGCACAGAAGCCAAGAATTGAGGTTTGGGAACCTTTGTCTAGATTTCAAAAGATGTATGGAAATGCCTGGATGTCCAAGAAGAAGTTTGCTGAAGGGGCTGGGCCCTCATGGAGAACCTCTGCTAGGGCAGTGCAGAACAGAAATGTAGGGTGGGAGAGCCCACAAAGAGTACCTATTGGGATGTCACCTAGTGGAGCTGTGAGAATAGGGCCACCATACTCCAGACCCCAGAATGGTAGATTCACCAACAGCTTGCAGCATATGCCTGGAAAACCCACAGACACTCAATGCCAGTCCATGAAAGCAGCAGGGAAGGAGGCTGTACCCTGCAAAGACACAAGGACAGTGCTACCCAAGACATGGGAACCCACCTATGACCTAGATGTGAGGCATGGAATCAAAGATCATTTTGGAGTTTTACGATTTGACTGCCTTGCTGGAGTTTGAACTTGCATGGGGCCTGTAGCCCCTTTGTTTTGGCCAATTTCTCCCATTTCGAATGGCTGTATTTACCCAATTCCTGTACCCCCACTGTATCTAGGAAGTAACTAATCTGCTTTTTATTTTACAGGCTCATAGGTAGAAGGGACTTGCCTTGTTTTGGATGAGACTTTGGACTGAACTTTTGAATTAATGCTGAAATGAGTTAAGGCTCAGAGGGATTCTTGGGCAGGTATGATTGTCTTCAAAATGTGAGGACAAGGTCATGAGATTTGGCAGGGGCCAGGGGCGAAATGATGTAATTGGGCTGTGTGCCCCTCCTGAATCTCATCTTGAATTCCCACCTGTTGTGTGAGGGACCTGGTGAAAGGTAATTGAATCAGGGTGGCAAGTTTTTCCCATGCTATTCTCATGATAGTGAATAAGTCTCACAAGATCTGATGGTTTTAAAAAGAGGAGTTCCCTGTTCCCTGCACAAGTTCTCTCTCTCTTTGCCTGTTGCCATCCATGTAATATGTGACTTGCTCTTCCTTGCCTTCCACCATGATTGTGAGGCATCCCTGGCCACATGGAACTGTAAGTCCAATTAAACATTTTTCTTTTGTAAATTGCCCAGTCTTGAGTATGACTTTATCAGTAGCATGAAAATGGACTAATACAGCATGTGTATAACTTCCCAAGGGAAAAATCAGGGGAGAAGGGACAGACACAAGACTCCAAAATTATGCTAACATATAAAACCCTACATGAAATTTCAAACCATGCACTTGCTTTCACAAGTCACCTGCTTGGCCCTCTTCTAAGAGTACTTTATTTTCTTTTCCTTTTCCTTCTCCAAAGCTTTTTAATAAACCATATTAGTCCATGTTTGCATTGCTATAAAGAACTACCTGAGACTGGGTAATTCATAAAGAAAATGGTTTAATTGGCTCATGGTTCCACAGGTGCATGGTTTTTGGGAGACCTCAGAAACATTGCAATTATGGCAGAAGAGGAAGTAGGTATGACTTACGTGGCTGGAGCAGGAAGAAGAGAGTGAAGGGGAAGGTGCCACACACTGTTAAACAACCAGGTCTCATGAGAACTCATTCACTGTCACAAGAACAGCCAAGGGTAAATCTGCCCCCATAATAAAATCACCTACTAGCAGGCCAGTCCTCTAACACTGGGGATTACAATTTGACATGAGATTTGCATGGGGACACAAATACAAACCATATTATTAACCATGTGAGTCTGTTCTTATGCTACTAATAAGGATACACCTGAGGCCAGATGCGGTGGCTCACACCTGTAATCCCAGCACTTTGGAAGGCCAGCGCAGGTGGATCACAAGGTCAGGGATCAAGACCATCGCGGCTAACAGGATGAAATCCCGTCTCTACTAAAAATACAAAAAAATTAGCCGGGAGTGGTGGTGGGTGCCTGTAGTTCCCGCTACTCAGCAGGCTGAGGCAGGAGAATGGTGTGAACCCAGGAGGCAGAGCTTGCAGTGAGCTGAGATCACGCCACTGCATTCCAGCCTGGGTGACAGGGTGAGACTCTGTCTCAAAAAACAAAAAGATATAGCTGAGGGTAATTTTTAAAGGAAAAAGTTTTAATTGACTCACAGTTCAGTAACGGGTACAGGGGAGACTTCAGGAAATGTAGTTATGACAGAAGGGAAAGCAAACCCTCCCTTCTTCACATGGTGGCAGCAAGGAGACATTCAGAGCAAAAGGGGGAAAAGCCCCTTATGAAACCATCTGATGTCGTGAGAACTCATTCACTGTCATGAGGACAGCAGCATGGGGGTAACCACCCTG
>NW_012098432.1:2329878-2332076 GCF_000951045.1 Mandrillus leucophaeus | reverse complement strand
ACATGCAAGGCATGTAAGGAAACTAGAATGATGTGCTTTCAGTAAAAAAATATAAGAAGGCATGAGAATGGATTTGTTGTGTAGTTTAGAGGGTTAAAGCATTGTTTTAGAAGGTGGTTTTTTTAATCCACTATAGGAATCTAACAGGTGCTCCTAAATGCACGTTTCTGATAACTGTGGAGATTGTGACATTAGAATAGAGAAAAAAATATTTCAGGACTTTCATGGGGAGCTAAAATGTTCATGAATATCAAACAGAACAGTAGTTAACTGCCTGGACTGTACTAATTGAAGATGAAAATAATCCTTTTATGACTTTTTATTTAGAATGTTATTAATCCTTTGTTATTAAAAGCTGAGAAAACTTTACTTTTTAGCTATTTATAATTTTTAACAATTGTGTAAAGTACACTTCTATATATAAACAAAATTTGTAGCATATTTTTCTCTATTGGATTTCCCCCAAATTTGGAAACTATATGTGAGTATTCTTAAATTATGGCAATACAATAAGAATCTGTTTTGTTTTCCAACAAGAAACAACTGGAGAACTTGGTTATTTTAGCATTGACTGGAATGGCAAGCTTTCCTTAAAGGCACCCAATTTGGCTTATAGAGCCAATAAAAGCCTTTTGGGAACTGACCTCATACCTTATCCACATAGATCCTATACAAGGTTCCTTACTGTGGTAAGTAAAGAATGTTATTTTCTGACAGGCCCAGGAGCCCCAAGTTATTTTGGCACCTCAAGAGGAGAGAAATTTACTCAACGCATACAGATATTTGATGACACAAACTCATGCACATGCCCAAGGCTTAAAAAAAAGTCTTATCTGAGATTCCTTATGGAACAAAGTTCCATGAAAGCCAATTTAAAAAGGAGCCTACTTGACAAATAATTATTCTTGCTGTGCTTTATGCAATAATCAGGCCAAGTATAATAAGACTAAAGTTTATTTTGCAAACAAATTAGTGCTATAATTATTTGTATTTAACAAAAATCAGGAATAGGGAGAGAAAAAATATGTTTCAAGAGCTATGGTATACTTGTCACTAGATTCTAGTCTCATTGGTTGTTTTGAGTTTTTGTCTGCAATTTAGACTATCCCTGTTTATTCCTGTGAACCAACAAGTAATCTCTGGCTGCAGCTCAGTAAAAAACAAAGGGATGGGTAATGTAAAAATCTGGATCAAAATTCTAACTCTGGACACATATTGAACTTGGCTAGGAACACCATAAACCAAAATCTTAGCAGGCATTACTGTAACCACCAGCTATGTGAACATGTCAGCAGCCTTGCAATTTTTTAAAGCTGTCTTCACTCCCATTTTGTTTTGACATTCTTCTAAATCTAATAACATGATTTGTCTCCTCTAGTCTTCAGGCCATCAAGCTCCAATTTATCCTCACTGAAGAATACTGTCCTCTAAATATTAAGAATCAGCTTTCTACAGGGGGCCCTCAGACTGCCCAACAGTGGGACATGAGAAAGGCAAGATCTTGCATGATCTCCCTTGGACCTGGTTGGATATCACTTTCACCAAGTCATGGAGCCAATTCTTCCCTGACAGCTAGCAAGAGGCCGAGACCCACAGAACCACCACTACCACTTCTCTATCAGCAGGAAGCAATTTCAGAAAGATGACTTTCATTCATTTTCCCATAAATATTGTGGTATTGGACTCTTCAGTGGGGGAAATATTACAGTAGGTAGCTATTTAGACATAAAGAGAGCAGGAAAAGTCTTTCCCCATCCGCAGTCAAGAATGTCAGACAACCATTAAGTGATGGTCAGGTGGTTGTTACACTGTTTCTCAAAATAATAATTGGTCACAGGTGTCTCCAGGGAAATGCAGTCTTCTGATAGATACTATAAAACTGAAACTAGTGATTAGTAGCTTCCTGATAAGACCTCAGGAGTTAGTCGAGTAGATTCAAGCATGCACATTAAGAGGCAAAATGGCAGCATTTAACTGGTATATGACTGTATTAGTTCCTTTTCATGCTGCTGATAAAGACATACCCAAGACCGGGCAATTTACAAAAGTGAGAGTTTTGATAGACTTACAGTTCCAAATGGTTGGGGAGGCCTCATAATCATGCAGAAGGCAAGGAAGAGCAAGTCACATCTTACATGGATGGCAGCAGGCAAAAAAAGAGAGCATGTGCAAGGGAACTCCTCTTTATAAAATCATCA
>NW_012098432.1:2317941-2328003 GCF_000951045.1 Mandrillus leucophaeus | reverse complement strand
TCCCATGCTATTCTCATGATAGTGAATAAGTCTCACAAGATCTGATGGTTTTAAAAAGAGGAGTTCCCTGTTCCCTGCACAAGTTCTCTCTCTCTTTGCCTGTTGCCATCCATGTAATATGTGACTTGCTCTTCCTTGCCTTCCACCATGATTGTGAGGCATCCCTGGCCACATGGAACTGTAAGTCCAATTAAACATTTTTCTTTTGTAAATTGCCCAGTCTTGAGTATGACTTTATCAGTAGCATGAAAATGGACTAATACAGCATGTGTATAACTTCCCAAGGGAAAAATCAGGGGAGAAGGGACAGACACAAGACTCCAAAATTATGCTAACATATAAAACCCTACATGAAATTTCAAACCATGCACTTGCTTTCACAAGTCACCTGCTTGGCCCTCTTCTAAGAGTACTTTATTTTCTTTTCCTTTTCCTTCTCCAAAGCTTTTTAATAAACCATATTAGTCCATGTTTGCATTGCTATAAAGAACTACCTGAGACTGGGTAATTCATAAAGAAAATGGTTTAATTGGCTCATGGTTCCACAGGTGCATGGTTTTTGGGAGACCTCAGAAACATTGCAATTATGGCAGAAGAGGAAGTAGGTATGACTTACGTGGCTGGAGCAGGAAGAAGAGAGTGAAGGGGAAGGTGCCACACACTGTTAAACAACCAGGTCTCATGAGAACTCATTCACTATCACAAGAACAGCCAAGGGTAAATCTGCCCCCATAATAAAATCACCTACTAGCAGGCCAATCCTCTAACACTGGGGATTACAATTTGACATGAGATTTGCATGGGGACACAAATACAAACCGTATTATTAACCATGTGAGTCTGTTCTTATGCTACTAATAAGGATATACCTGAGGCCAGATGCAGTGGCTCACACCTGTAATCCCAGCACTTTGGAAGGCCAGCGCAGGTGGATCACAAGGTCAGGGATCAAGACCATCGCGGCTAACAGGGTGAAATCCCATCTCTACTAAAAATACAAAAAAATTAGCCGGGAGTGGTGGTGGGTGCCTGTAGTTCCCGCTACTCAGCAGGCTGAGGCAGGAGAATGGTGTGAACCCAGGAGGCAGAGCTTGCAGTGAGCTGAGATCACGCCACTGCATTCCAGCCTGGGTGACAGGGTGAGACTCTGTCTCAAAAAACAAAAAGATATAGCTGAGGGTAATTTTTAAAGGAAAAAGTTTTAATTGACTCACAGTTCAGTAACGGGTACAGGGGAGACTTCAGGAAATGTAGTTATGACAGAAGGGAAAGCAAACCCTCCCTTCTTCACATGGTGGCAGCAAGGAGACATTCAGAGCAAAAGGGGGAAAAGCCCCTTATGAAACCATCTGATGTCGTGAGAACTCATTCACTGTCATGAGGACAGCAGCATGGGGGTAACCACCCTGTAATTCAATTACCTTCCATGGGTTCCTCCCATGACACATGGGGATTACGGGAACTACAATTCAAGATGAAATTTGGGTGGCGACACAGCGAAACCATATCATAAACTTTCATTCCAGCTCTAAAACTTGCCTCGGTCTCTCCTTGTTCCTCATGTCCCTCAGTTGAATTCTTTCTTCTGAGGAGGCAAAAATTGAGGTTGCTGCTGACTCATATAGATTCGCTGCTGTTATATTTTGAACTCTAAAACGTATTCCTAAATAAAAATTTGCATACGTAACTCATGCTTTTAATGAAACCTTCGATTGTTCACTAAGACACATGGAATAAATGTAAGTACTAACATTCAAAACCCTCCATAATATTGTTTTGGCTCAGTTTCACTTCACTTCTCTTTCCACAAATTCTTGACATGTTATACCCTTGCTGAATATGTACTGTTCCCTGGTAATACTCTGCAATTTCCAACCTGCATACCACTGTTCAAATTTTATTTCTGGAAGAAATCTCTTTCTACTCAAATCCTTCTATCAGTGCCTTTCCACATTGTCAATTCCAGCTTAAATACCAAAGGCACAAATCTCTCTGGTGGTATCAGCTCCTTTAAACCTTAAGGACTGCCCCTGATCCACACAACATTATTTTCTCTGAGCCTCAGGCACATGGTCTTTGCATTAACTAAGCTGCTTACCTTGAACTATCTCATGTTCTGCCTTAAATCAGTTCCTGATTGGCAGAGCTTCTGACTTTCTGTTCCATCTTTCCTTTGGGTCTGGTATTTGATACTGCTCCTCTGGATTTTACTTTTTGTTGTTCTCAGCAGCCTCCTTTCAGAATCTTTTTCAAAGCTATACTACTTGATACTCTCCTGGGTAAATATTCCAATCAGCCTACCCATCTCTATGACTTTATACAACAGGGAAACAACTCTTGAATCTTAGTCCATGAACCATTCTCAAGATCTATAACCTTGCTCATCTTTGAATTGCTAAAACACTCAGTCTCTGACAAAATCAATAGTCATTGCATGAATGGATGCATGAATTAATGAATCTTGCAGTTTAATTTAATCATCTTGTTTGTTTCTTCATTTTACTTTGATTTGCCCATCTTGACAATACTTTACCAGTGTCTGACTTTTTCCCTACAAATCTGTGCTGGTAACTGTACCTTCCTGACTACACCACAAGCCTCTGGACAGGGAACAAGAAAGGAGACAGGAGGCATGTGAATTGTTTTCTTCTCAGCTTGGCACAATGCGCTGTGACAAAGAACATTGAAAGAACACTGTGAAAGAACAATTTATTGAATTTCAATTTGGAAATTTATACATAATACCACATAGAAAACTAAATTAGCATGAAATGAATAGACTTGCCCTATTGATAGAATGGTTTATCCAATAATGGTTTTAACTGAAAGTAAAACAAAGCTGTTGGCATTATGTATTTAATAGGTGATTTTGATTTTCATTAAGATCATATACTGCCTTTAACATCCTGGGCCAAGACTACCCAGCACGTCATCTGGGCTGTCCCTGCTTCTGCTCATCTCCTGCTACTCTCTTTGCCACACAACAGCACAGGTAAATATGCTTTCAGTAACTATTATAGAAGGCATCACATCTTTCTCTGCTTATGTCCCTCCATTTGTTTCCCAGCTGTCTCAGAAACAACATCCGAAGTTCTTACCTGGCATCATATTCCAACAAGATCCACCTCACTAGCTGCTCTCCAGTCACACTGGCTTTCACATTGTTCTTTGTATCTGTTAATCTCCATATTTTATTATTTATTTTACTTTTTTTTTTTTTTTTTTTTTAAGGATTCCCCCTCTGTCACCCAGGCTGGAGTGCAGTTGCACAATCTCGGCTCACTGCAACCTCTGCCTCCCGGGTTCACGCCATTTTCCTGCCCCAGCCTCCCGAGTAGCTGGGACTACAGGTGCCTGCCACCAAGCCCAGCTAAATTTTTGTGTTTTTAGTAGAGACGGGGTTTCACCATGTTAGCCAGGATTGTCTTGATCTCCTGACCTTGTAATCCGCCCACCTCGGCCTCCCAAAGTGCAGGGATTACAGGCGTGAGCCACCGTGCCCGGCCAGTCTCCATATTTTAAATTCTCTTCTGAAAGTCTCTTGGCAATCTCTCTCTCCAGAATTCTTTCTCTCCAGAATCCTCTTGGTTCGTAGCCTCCCTTGATTCAGGTTTTTGCTTTGATTTTACTTCATCAAGGGGCCATTTCTCTATTCTATCTTTAGATAGAATAGCCTTCTGACCACTCTGCCTAAAGTACCATTCCAGAATTCCACCTCCTCACTGTTACTCTGTTTATTTTTCTTCACAGAAAATATCACCAGCTGATGATACGTATTTGTTTACTTTTTATTATCTGTCTGCCCCTACTAAAATTTAAGCTCAATAAGCAGAAATTTAATTTTGCTTCACATTATTTCCTCAGAGACTAAAAGACTTCCTACACTCTTTGGGCTAATGGTTTTCTAGTTAATAAACTGTCTACTGTGGAAAGGTTAAGCATTTTCACTGCATATTCAGAAATATAATAGGTAGAAAATATTTGTCAAATGTAAGAATAAATAAAAAATTAATGCAAGTTTAACGTAGTAGTCACCATCATGTCATCATGAGAGTGTTTCTTAACGTCTGTAACATTATCATGCCAGTTCATCCATTTCTGTGCTCACGTTTCAAAGTCAATTATTTATGTCCGTGTGGAGTTAATGTTGAGCCATGCTATCTAACATGGCATACTATCACAACATTATTAAGAATTTAAAATGTGCCTAGTACAAATGCAGATGTGCTGTAAGTGTAAAATGCACAACAAATTTTGAAGATTTAATATAGAAAATAAACTAAAATATTTTATTGATAACCTTTTAATTGATTATACACAAAAGTACCAATATTTTGAATATATTAGATCAAATAAAATGTATCATAAAATTAAATTTACTTTTTTAAATTTTAACCTTTCTTAATGTATGTGTTGGAGAATGTTAAATGACATATGTGATTCACATTATATTTCCATTGGACAGTGCTTGGTGCAAATGAAACTTTGCACAAAGTCAAACTCCTAGAATCAAAATTGCCTACTAGGTACTAGATAGCACAGTTGCATTAAAGTTGATAAATATATTAGATTTTATGAAACCAGTAACTTTAAGTCAATCTACATTTAACATTACAAAGTGTTTGATTCTACTAATAATCTGACATGCTTATTTTATCAGACAAGAAAAACTGTTTAAACTTTTCTTGTTTCTATATTTTTTCCATGTTTCCATTTGTCTGCCTTTGCTGCTTAAAAAATTGAAAATCAAATTTAACTGTCAGTCCTGAGTTTCTGATGTCATCATTTCCCTCTTTTCTTTCTGTGGTTTCTAATTATTTTCTCATATCTTTAAAAATACTTTATGCATATAGTCATATCATCTGTGCATCTTATAATATAAGGAAATAAATAGAAATTGTAACTCATTACTAATTCATTTCAAAACTTATAATCAGTGTTACTATATGTCATCTATTTTACATTTCATATGCTATATATATTTAATAAGTTAATCTCATTTAATTATGACAACAACCATTCTGAAATACTCAGAGAATGAACTGAAGTTTTGGTATGTTTAATATATTTTTGCACACTTGTGATAAGTTACAGATTGGATAAATGGTAAATCACTATCCCTAACAGAGTCAGCTTTGTCATTACAATGGATCAATAGGCTGATTCAACTTATCTGACTACATTCAAGGATTCACCCAAATCCAAAATTTCAACACCAACGTAAAAACTATATCAAAGGGCTACATGTACTCCATGTTTATTGTAGCACTATTCACAATAGCAAAGATATGGAATCAACTTCAGAGTCTATCACCAGATGAATGAATTTAGAAACTGGTGTATGTGTGTGTATACACACACACACACACACACACACACACACACACAGTGGAATACTGTCTGGCTATAAAACAGAATAAAATTGGCTGGGCGCGGTGTCTCATGCCTCTAATCCCAGCACTTTGAGAGGCTGAGGCTGGCGGATCACAAGGTCAGGAGATCGAAACCATCCTGGCCAACATGGTGAAACCTCATCTCTACTAAAATACAAAAAAAATTAGCTGGGCATGGTGGCATGTGCCTGTAGTCCCAGCTACTCGGGAGGCTGAGGCAGGGGAATTGCTTGAACCTGGGAAGCGGAGCTTGCAGGGAGGCGAGATTCTGCCAGTGCACTCCAGCCTGGTGACAGAGCGAGACTCCATCTCAATAAAATAAAATAAAACAAAATAAAATAATGTCATTGAAGCAACATAGGTAGAACTGGAGGTCATTTTGCTAAGTGAAATAAGCCAGTAACGGAAAGATAAATGTCACATTTTCTCACTCATATGTGGGAGCCAGAAAAGTTGAGCACATTGAAGGTGGAATCATAGATATCAGAAACTAGGAACGGCATATGGGGATTAGATATAAAGAGAGATTGTTAGATAGGTACAAACATATAGATAGATAGAAGAAATAGCAGAGTATGGTGATTATAGTTAAAAATGTATAGTATTTTTCAAAATACCTACAAGAGAGGACCTAAAATGTATTCAATACGTAGAAATAATAAATAATAAATACTCAGACGGTGGATACTGCAAATACTCTGACTTGATCAGAGATTTTTTTTTTACCTCAGCAGAAGAAGTTTAAAATAATTCCCTGTTCATTGGTTGTATCACCTCAATTACTGCCTACACGTAAAATCTGCAAAGGAAAGCACAAAGTTCCTGTGACATCTTAACATTCTCAAGCAAAGGTACATTTGAGGTCCTAAGTATTGGCATTACATGGTATTTGAACAATCAGAGATACACTTTGAAATTTCCTCTTAAAGCAAAACCAAGTCCCGATAATAGAGTGAATTTACCAGGCTGTTTTACCGATTAGTACTACATGTCAATGTTAACTGAGCCTCCCATCCCAAAGGAGATGAACAATGTTTCATACGTATATTACACCTTTCACATAGAACACCTTCAAATGTCTTCCTGGTTTTATCTAGAGATTGCTCACCCACCACTGATATGCAAGCACCTATGGGATTGAATATGACAGCAGCTCCACAGCACAACAGCATTCAGGAAGGGAGCTGGAAAAGTAACTTCTCAAGTGAGAGTGGCATGAACAATTTTACATAGGCAGAAGGTAATTGCACCATTGGAATTTAGCCAAGATGTGTGTGTGTTCACATTCCTCTTTTTACTGGTTCCTGAGTCTGGCTAGATTAAGTCACAAACCTTTCATGCAAGGGTGGTGACTTCTTCTGGGCTCCATATGTAGCCTCTATTTGCTTAGACAATGTAAATACTAATGAAATAATATGCAAATAAAATGCATCCTGTGATCTTGGCCTTATAATGCTGGCCAGGGTCTGGGCATTGCATTATCAGTAAATGCTATGCTTGTCCTTTGTTCCAGAATTGACCACTTGTTTGAAAATTATCATTTTGATGTTAATAAAGGGCCTTTCATAGCCACCTCAGGTCTCCTTAGCAGCCATCCAAAGAGGTCCATGCCAGAGGCAAAACTGCTTTGTAAATAATTGTCCCTTTATTCAAGGGGTGCAGATGAAAGCCAGCTCTTAGTCGTTTTAAATAACGTGTTTGCACAGTTAACCTCCCTCCTGCTGTAAAAAGGTTAGATATTTTCCACGGTAATTTTGGATTTCTTTTTATTCCTTCACTTTCTTTCTCATGGAAAAAATAGTTTTTGATGAAGCCCAAAGAAAAAGAGAATTCAATTATTGATCAGTGTTGCTGATTGCAGAATAGAGAAGTATATTTCATAGATTGCATTTGAGGTGTTTTTAATTGATTGATTCATTATTTTTTCAAACACAAAGGAGAACTCTGGAAAAGCTCTTTTTGAAGCCAAGGAAGTCGTGAGAAGCTGTGTTCAACTATTCTGTTGTAGACTAGTTGAAAAGCACAGTGGAAACGTTTTCTTTCAAAATATGTATTTGTTTTTAGCTTTTCCTAAAAATGTTTTTAAACACATGCTAAGGCCCCTTTACCAAATTAATTTATTGCAAAGAGCAACGTACAACTCCAAAGCAGAGGTTTGAATGCTGAACTTTAATATTTATAGAGGGCAAAACTATACACACATGTTCTTACACACAAATGCATATTTATGCATACACATAGACTAACAACCAGCCTTGAAACATGTTCTACCTGAATTTGGTTAAGAAGATTGTTTCTTATATTTCCAAATTGATATTAATTGTACTACCTTTATAATTTTCCCTGTTTCAATGAATATCACCAGAGGCAAAGGAAGAGTTAAAATATTTGGCTTTACGTACAAGTTTACATTGTGCTTGATCATAAATAATGCATATGCGTACAAGTATGTGTATTTATTGTGGTTGTATATGCATGTGACATTAAAACATCCATTTATATTTATTTCTATAATTAGTTTTGTTGCTGCAGCTTAGACTCAGAGTTCTTGGCTCTTGGGTAAATAGAAATTAACACCAGTCCAAACGGAAATGTTTCTTAGGCAAGGTTTAATAGGCTTGCAGCTCAAGAAAAGCAAGGGAGTAGCTCTCTCAAGGGCCTGGCTCTTGTCATTTTAAGGGAGCTGAGGTGAGAAATGGTGTGACATGTAGACACGTAGAGGTGGGGAACTTTTAGCACCTACTCAGTTTGTTAACATGTTTCTTCAAGCATCGGTGTTTCGTTAGCATGCTAAATCCAACGGGTGTGTAATTTCTAGTATTATAATGAAATTATAATGAGGGAAAACCTCAGTGAAAAGTTAGCACTAGAGTCCATCTTGTCTTTAGCTAGCTGGGTCTGGTCAGGTTTTTAATCAGGAATGCCACATTCCCACTTCAGTAATCTTGGAAGAAGTAACTGAAGAAGATTAATAGTTAGATTTTTCCTTTTATGGTTGGGAATTAATCTTGGTCAGCTGTGTTGGAAGGGGGCAGCTTTCTGCTACATGAATTGGGTCAACTTGTTAAGGGAGGCAAGAAGGTAAAGGAAGAAATATGCCCAGACATGTGAAGACCACTAGGATCTCAATCACCACGTATCATGTCTACCAGACTGAATCTCTTCCCGGTACTGTCTCAGGTTTGCCCACAGGCCTTCAATTTTCTTTTCCATCTAAAATTTCTTCTTCAGTTTCACTGGGATCACTCAGATCATTTCACATACACACATACACACACATACACACACACATACATAAAATAGTATGTCTCTAAAAGTCTTAAGACTCATTTAAAGCATTAACTTGAGAAACAAATGTTACAAATTTTTTTAAATACGTATTTTGAACGTTTAACCATTTGAAATTTTTTACATCATTTCGTTTTGTGAATTCTTAATAATAAACTAATTAATTTTTATTTCAGTCATTTTGCCATTTTCAAACAGATAGACTGAAACAAAATGTCAAATACTTGTTATATATGTATACATTTTAGTTACTATCTGTTTCTACCCCTTAACACCTTCTGTCCAGATTGATTTTCCTCTGCCCAACTCCCATCACATTGATATGGGGTGGAATTTTAATTTGGGGCTATCATGTGTAGTATATACGTTAATTTTTCCCTTTTGTAAATGTTTTGTTTTTCTAAAATGAAAGATTTGTTTGCTTGTTTTTTTGCTTTAGATAATGAAGACCAAAAATAAAATTCTAAGCCGCCTCACCAACTGAATGGGACCACTCCTTTTGACCTAGGGTTTTCCAAAGTTAACCTGAAATCTAGTTCAGGCCATGACAGGACAGAAAAGTCAGAAATGCCTCATTATACCCTCTTCCCATTGAAATTCATGCACAACTGACCAGTATTAACATCAACATTAAAACAGAGAAGACTGAGATACAGACTCTTTGTATCAATAAGACACCAAATTCCAACCTGATTCTAGCATAGCATCACATGACATATAGCAGGCCCTGAATAAAATTGAATTATTTTTCTCCCAAAATATATTTTTTGACATATTTTGAAGTAGCCCTTTAAAGCTGTCTCTTGTGGACAAAATCTACATTCTGTTCGGAATCCCCTTCCCTTTCCAGGTATTTTCCCTGAGCCAGGAGAGAATTAACTAAGAGTCTGGCACCTTTTCATGTCTTATAAGAAACATTTACAATCAATTGTCTCTGAAGCCTGCTTCCTGGAGGCGTCATCTGCATAATAAGAACCTGGGTCTCCACAATCCCCAATCTTAACTCAGATATTCTCTTCCATTGACTCTATGTCTTCAAATAATAAGTCTTTCAACCACTTGCTAATTAGAAAATCTTTGAATCCACCTATGACCTGGAACGCCCTGCCCCCTTGCTCCCAGTTGTCCCACTTTCTGGATGGAACCAATGTACACCTTATGTGTACTGATTGACATCGTATGTCTTCTAAAATACATAAAACCAAGCTGTAGCCCAAGCACCTTAGCAACATATTCTTAGGACTTCCTGGGGTTGTGTCAGAGGTCACTGGTCTCATATTTGGCTCAGAATTAATCTCTTCAAATACTTTACAGATTGTGACTCTTTTTGCTGACAGTAACAAATTTTATATTTTATTATATTTAACTCACATGTATCTTA
>NW_012098432.1:2312378-2317841 GCF_000951045.1 Mandrillus leucophaeus | reverse complement strand
TCATGGCTCATTGCAACCTTGACTTTCCAGGCTCAATTGATTTTTTGTGCCTCAGCCTCCCGAATAGCTGGAATTCTACAGGCATGCACCACCACACCCAGCTAATTTTTTATATTTTTGTAGAGATGAGGTCTCATTATGTTGCCCAGGCTGATCTTGAAGTTTGGTCCCAAGCAATCCTCACACTTTGGCCTCCGAAAGTGCTGGGATTACAGGAGTGAAGACTGTGCCTGGCACAGTACAGTTTTCAAAAGCCTTGTTGTGGGATTTCTGTGTGCCTAAGCTTCTGAGGTATTTTAAGTCAAGAATATTATGGGACTGCTGTTTAGGTGTTTTTTGCTAGTTATAAAAGCTAGACTCAGTTATTTTTCTTCAATATGTTAAAAAGTCTACTCCTTTGTTTCTTGTATCTAAATATTGCTCTTCACGCATTTGCTGTTAGTCAAATACTAATTATTTTGTAAGTGGTGTCCTCTTTTTCTCTAAAAACTCTGTTTTTTCTGTTTTTTAAATACTTCTCCAGGCACCCTTTCAGTCTGATGTATTTCATCTTCTTCTCATTCTGATAAATTTATCTCTATTATTTCTTTAAATAATTAATTCTTTACATTAACATTTTCCCTTTATTGGGACTCCTGATGGTGCTTATCAGGCCTCTGAGCCCAAGCCAAGTCATCACATCCCCTGTGACTTGCACGTGTATGCCCAGATGGCCTGAAGTAACTGAAGAATCACAAAAGAAGTGCAAATGCCCTGCCTCGCCTTAACTGATGACATTCACCACAAAATAAGTGAAAATGGCCAGTCCTTGCCTTGAGCGACGATATTATCTTGTGAAATTCCTTTTCCTGGCTCAAAAAGGTCCCCCACTGAGCACTTTGTTACCCCCACTCCTGCCCGCCAGAGAACCACCCCCCTTTGACTGTAATTTTCCTTTACCTACCCAAATCCTATAAAATGGCCCCACACTCATCTCCCTTTGCTGACTCTCTTTTCGGACTCAGCCCGCCTGCACCCAGATGAAATAAACAGCCATGTTGCTCACACAAAGCCTGTTTGGTGGTCTCTTCACATGGACGCGCATGACATTTTGGTGCCGTGACTTGGATCAGGGGACCTCCCTTGGGAGATCAATCCGCTGTCCTCCTGCTCTTTGCTCCCTAAGAAAGATCCACCTACGACCTCTGGTCCTCAGACCCACCAGCCCAAGGAACATCTCACCAATTTTAAATCTGGTAAGCGGCCCCTTTTTTACTCTCTTCTCCAACCTCTCTCACTATCCCTCAACCTCTTTCTCCTTTCAATCTTGGCGCCACTCTTCAATTTCTCCCTTCTCTTAATTTCAATTCATTTCATTTTTTGGTAGAGACAAAGGAGACACGTTTTATCCATGGACCCAAAACCCCGGCGCCGGTCACGGACTGGAGAAGGCAGCCTTCCCTTGGTGTTTAATCATTGAAGGGACGCCTCTCATTACTCACAGAGGTGTCTGACCACACTACAGGGACACCTGCCTTGGTCCTTCACCTTTAGTGCCAAGCCCCGCTTTTCTGGGGGGAGGGGCAAGCACCCCGACCCCTTCTCTCCCTGTCTCTACCCCTTCTGTGCTTTTGTGGGGGAGGGGCAAGAACCCTGACCCCTTCTCTCCCTGTCTCTACCCCTTCTGTGCTTTTCTGGGGGAGGGGCAAGAACCCCGACCTCTTACTTTTGTGCCCCCTCTTATTTTTGTGCCCCGATCCCTTATTTTTGTGCCTAATACCTTATTTCTGCTCCCCCACCCCTTTCCTGCTTTTCTGGAGGGGGAGAACCCCCGAACTCCTTCTCTCTGTGTCTCTACTTGAAAGGACACAAAGATAGATGTGTACCCGCCCCCCTCGCTACACCCTTGTTCTGCTCTCTAATCTTTGCACATACCAGAGATTTCGTTTTGCACATACCAGAGATTTCGTAAGTTCTGTGAGTATCTGTTTTCTGCACGTACCAGAGATTTTGTAAGTTCTGAGGCAAGGTCACAAGACGTGTTTAAGTAAGATAAACTCTTGCTGCCATAAACCTGCTCTCCCGCCTCAAAGGTTGAACAGAAATATCAGAAATGGCGGGAACCAATCATAGTTAGCCAAATCGCCTTGTTCAAACACTAGCCAATCATATATCTGATTTGTATAATAACTCTATGCCCACTTTTCTTAGACTATATAACACTGCTCGGAGCTCAGTGGGGGAGCTCTCCTGCCCGTCTCGTTTCACGAGCGAGGGAGAGTTCCAGGTTCAAACCTGTAATAAAGATCCTTGCTGCTTAGCTTTGACTCTGGACTCTGGTGGTCTTCTTCAGGGAATAAACGGTCTGGGCATAACATACTCTCTGTTTTCTCTGGGCTTGCCTCCTTCACCATGGGCAACCTTCCACCCTCCATTCTTCCTTCTTCTCCGTAGCCTGTGTTCTCAAGAACTTAAAACCTCTTCAACTCACACCTGATCTAAAACCTAAATACCTTATTTTCTTCTACAATGCCGCTTGACCCCAATACAAACTCGCCAGTAATTCCAAATAGCCAGAAAATGGCACTTTCGATTTTTCCATCCTACAAGATCTAAATAATTCTTGTCATAAAATGGGTAAACAGTCTGAAGTGCCTGACGTCCAGGCATTCTTTTACACATCGGTCCCTCCCTAGTCTCTGTTCCCAATGCAACTCATCCCTAATCTTCCTTCTTTCCCTCCCGCCTGTCCCCTCAGTCCCAACCCCAAGCGTCACTGAGTCTTTCTAATCTTCATTTTCTACAGACCCATCGGACCTCTCCCCTCCTCGCAAGGCCGAGCCAGGTCCCAATTTTTCCTCAGTCTTTGCTCCCCCACCCTATAATCGTGTTATCACCTCCCCTCCTCACACCCGGTCTGGCTTACAGTTTTGTTCTGAGACTAGCCCTCCCCAACTTACAGTTTTGTTTTGAGACTAGCCCTCCCCAACCTGTCCAGCGATTTCCTCTTAAAAAAGTGGCTAGAGCTAAAGGCATAGTCAAGGTTAATGTTCCTTTTTCTTTATTCGACTGCTCCCAAATCAGTTAGCGTTTAGGCTCTTTTTCATCAAATATGAAAAACCCAGCCCAGTTCATGGCCTGTTTAGCAGCAACCCCGAGACGATTTCAGCCCTCGACCCTGAAAGGTCAGAAGGCAGTCTTATTCTCAATATAAATTTTGTTTTATTACCCAATCTGCTCTTGATGTTAAATAAAATCCCAAAAATTAAATTCCGGCCCTCAAACCCCACAACAGGACTTAATGAACCTCGCCTTCAAGGTGTACAATAAAAGAGTAGAGGCAGCCAAGTAGCAACTTATTTCTGAGTTGCAATTCCTTGCCTCCACTGTGAGACAAACCCCAGCCACATCTCCAGCACACAACTCCAAACACCTGCACCACAGCTGCCAGGGGTTCCTCCAGAACCTCCTCCTCCAGGAGCTTGCTACAAGGGCCGGAAATCTGGCCATTGGGCCAAGGAATGCCCGCAGCCCGGGATTCCTCCTAAGCCATGTCCCATCTGTGCAGGACCCCACTGGAAATCAGACTGTCCAACTCGCCTGGCAGCCACTCCAAGAGCCCCTGGAGCTCTGGCCCAAGGCTGTCTGACTGACTCTTTTCCAGACCTTCTCAGCTTAGCGGCTGAAGACTGACGCTGCCCCATCGCCTCAGAAGCCTCCTGGACCATCACAGATGCTTTGAGTAACTCTTACAGTGGACGGTAAGTCAGTCCCCTTCTTAATCAATACGGAGGCTACCTTCTTTTCAAGGGCCTGTTTCCCTTGCCTCCATAACTGTTGTGGGTATTGATGGCCAGACTTCTAAACCTCTTAAAACTCCCCAACTCTGGTGCCAATTTGGACAACATTCCTTTTTAGTTATCCCCACCTGCCCAGTTCCCTTATTAGGCCAAGACATTTTAACTAAATTATGTGCTTCCCTGACTAGGCTACAGCCACACCTCCTTGCTGCCTTTTCCCCCAGTTCAAAGCCTCCTTTGTGTCTTCCTCTCATGCCACCCCCCCAACCTTAACCCACAAGTATAAGATACCTCTCCTTGGTGACCATGTGCCCCTTACCATCTCATTAAAACCTAATCACCCTTACCCTGCTCAACGCCAATATCCCATCCCACAGCATGCTTTAAAAGGATTAAAGCCTGTTATCACTCACCTGCTACAGCATGGCCTTTTAAAGCCTGTAAACTCCCTTCACAATTCACCCATTTTACCTGTCCTAAAACCAGACAAGGCTTACAGGTTAGTTCAAGATCTGCACTTTGTCAACCAAATTGTCTATCCACCCCATGATGCCAAACCCATATACTCTCCTATCTTCAATACCTCCCTCCACAACCCATTATTCTGTTCTGGATCTCAAACATACTTTACTATTCCTTTATACCCTTCATCCCAACCTCTCTTTTGCTTTCATTTAGACTGACCCTGACACCCATCAGGCTCAGCAAATTACCTGGGCTGTACTGCTGAAAGGCCTCACGGACAGCCCCCATTACTTCAGTCAAGCCCAAATTTCTTCCTCATCTGTTACCTATCTCCACATAATTCTTGTATAAAAACACACGTGCTCTCCCTGCTGATCGTGTCTGGCTAATCTCCCACACCCCAATCCCTTCTATAAAACCACTCCTTTCCTTCCTAGGCATGGTTAGTGTGGACAAAATTCTTACACAAGAGCCAGGACCGCGTCCTGCAGCCTTTCTGTCCAATCAACTTGCCCTTACTGTTTTAGCCTAGCCCTCATGTCTGTGCGCAGTGGCTGCCACTGCTTTAATACTGTTAGAGGCCCTAAAAATCACAAACTATGCTCAACTCTCTACAGTTCTCATAACTTCCAAAATCTATTTTCTTCCCCCAACCATCGCTCAGAACAATGCTTATGCTGATAAATTAGCTAAAAAAGCAGCTAGCATTCCAACTTCTATCCCTCCTGGCAGTTTTCCTCCTTCACATCGGCCACTCCCACCTACTCCCCGGCTGAAGCTTCCACCTATTAAACTCTTCCCACACAAGGCAAACAGTTCTTAGACCAAGGAAATTATCTCCTTCCAGTCTCACAGGCCCATTCTATTCTGTCGTCATTTCATAACCTCTTCCATGTAGGTTACAAGCCGCTAGCCCGTCTCTTAGAACCTCTCATTTCCTTTCCGTCCATCTCCTGGAGGAGATCACTCCTCTCATTTCCTTTCCGTCCTCTCCTCTCCATCTCCTCAAGGAGATCACTTCTCAGTGCTCCATCTGCTATTCTACTACCCCTCGGGGATTGTTCAGGCCCCCTCCCTTTCCTACACATCAAGCTCAAGGATTTGCCCCTGCCCAGGACTGGCAAATGACTTTACTCACATGCTCCGAGTCAGAAAATTAAAATATCTCTTAGTCTGGGTAGACACTTTCACTGGATGGGTAGAGGCCTTTCCCACAGGG
>NW_012098432.1:2309200-2310898 GCF_000951045.1 Mandrillus leucophaeus | reverse complement strand
ACTCTCTGTTTTCTCTGGGCTTGCCTCCTTCACCATGGGCAACCTTCCACCCTCCATTCTTCCTTCTTCTCCGTAGCCTGTGTTCTCAAGAACTTAAAACCTCTTCAACTCACACCTGATCTAAAACCTAAATACCTTATTTTCTTCTACAATGCCGCTTGACCCCAATACAAACTCGCCAGTAATTCCAAATAGCCAGAAAATGGCACTTTCGATTTTTCCATCCTACAAGATCTAAATAATTCTTGTCGTAAAATGGGTAAACAGTCTGAAGTGCCTGACGTCCAGGCATTCTTTTACACATCGGTCCCTCCCTAGTCTCTGTTCCCAATGCAACTCATCCCTAATCTTCCTTCTTTCCCTCCCGCCTGTCCCCTCAGTCCCAACCCCAAGCGTCACTGAGTCTTTCTAATCTTCGTTTTCTACAGACCCATCGGACCTCTCCCCTCCTCGCAAGGCCGAGCCAGGTCCCAATTTTTCCTCAGTCTTTGCTCCCCCACCCTATAATCGTGTTATCACCTCCCCTCCTCACACCCGGTCTGGCTTACAGTTTTGTTCTGAGACTAGCCCTCCCCAACTTACAGTTTTGTTTTGAGACTAGCCCTCCCCAACCTGTCCAGCGATTTCCTCTTAAAAAAGTGGCTAGAGCTAAAGGCATAGTCAAGGTTAATGTTCCTTTTTCTTTATTCGACTGCTCCCAAATCAGTTAGCGTTTAGGCTCTTTTTCATCAAATATGAAAAACCCAGCCCAGTTCATGGCCTGTTTAGCAGCAACCCCGAGACGATTTCAGCCCTCGACCCTGAAAGGTCAGAAGGCAGTCTTATTCTCAATATAAATTTTGTTTTATTACCCAATCTGCTCTTGATGTTAAATAAAATCCCAAAAATTAAATTCCGGCCCTCAAACCCCACAACAGGACTTAATGAACCTCGCCTTCAAGGTGTACAATAAAAGAGTAGAGGCAGCCAAGTAGCAACTTATTTCTGAGTTGCAATTCCTTGCCTCCACTGTGAGACAAACCCCAGCCACATCTCCAGCACACAACTCCAAACACCTGCACCACAGCTGCCAGGGGTTCCTCCAGAACCTCCTCCTCCAGGAGCTTGCTACAAGGGCCGGAAATCTGGCCATTGGGCCAAGGAATGCCCGCAGCCCGGGATTCCTCCTAAGCCATGTCCCATCTGTGCAGGACCCCACTGGAAATCAGACTGTCCAACTCGCCTGGCAGCCACTCCAAGAGCCCCTGGAGCTCTGGCCCAAGGCTGTCTGACTGACTCTTTTCCAGACCTTCTCAGCTTAGCGGCTGAAGACTGACGCTGCCCCATCGCCTCAGAAGCCTCCTGGACCATCACAGATGCTTTGAGTAACTCTTACAGTGGACGGTAAGTCAGTCCCCTTCTTAATCAATACGGAGGCTACCTTCTTTTCAAGGGCCTGTTTCCCTTGCCTCCATAACTGTTGTGGGTATTGATGGCCAGACTTCTAAACCTCTTAAAGCTCCCCAACTCTGGTGCCAATTTGGACAACATTCCTTTTTAGTTATCCCCACCTGCCCAGTTCCCTTATTAGGCCAAGACATTTTAACTAAATTATGTGCTTCCCTGACTAGGCTACAGCCACACCTCCTTGCTGCCTTTTCCCCCAGTTCAAAGCCTCCTTTGTGTCTTCCTCTCATGCCACCCCCCCACCTTAACCCA
>NW_012098432.1:2287561-2306205 GCF_000951045.1 Mandrillus leucophaeus | reverse complement strand
TCCTCTCCTCTCCATCTCCTCAAGGAGATCACTTCTCAGTGCTCCATCTGCTATTCTACTACCCCTCGGGGATTGTTCAGGCCCCCTCCCTTTCCTACACATCAAGCTCAAGGATTTGCCCCTGCCCAGGACTGGCAAATGACTTTACTCACATGCTCCGAGTCAGAAAATTAAAATATCTCTTAGTCTGGGTAGACACTTTCACTGGATGGGTAGAGGCCTTTCCCACAGGGTCTGAGAAGGCCACGGTGGTCATTTTAGACATAATTCCTTGGTTTGGCCTTCCTACCTCTATACAGTCTGATAACAGACCAGACTTTAATAGTCAAATCACCCAAGCAGTTTCTCAGGCTCTTGGTATTCAGTATAAACTTTATATCCTTTACTGTCCTCAATCTTCAGAAAGGTAGAATGGACTAATAGCCTTTTAAAAACATACCTCATCAAGCTCAGTCACCAACTTAAAAAGGACTAGACAATACTTTTACCACTTTCCTTTCTAAGAATTCAGGCCTGTCCTTGGAATGCTACAGGTTCCAGCCCATTTGAGATCCTGTGTGGACACTCCTTTTTATTAGTTCCCAGTCTCATTCCAGACACCAGCCCAACTTAGACTGCACCCCAAAAAACTTTCATCCCTACGGTCTTCTGTCTAGTCATACTCCTATTCACCGTTCTCAACTACTCATAAATGCCCTGCTCGAGTTTACACTGCCGGTTTACACCGTTTCTCCAAGCCATCACAGCTGATATCTCCTAGTGCTATCCCAAATCGCCACTCTAAATTCCCTCTTAAAGTAAATAAATAATCTTTGCCGGCAAGGCTATGCTGAACCTCCTTGGGCACTCTCTAATTAGATGTCCTAGGTCCTCCCAATTCTTAGTCCTTCAATACCTGTTTTTTTCTCCTCTTACCTTGTGTCTTCCGTTTAGTTTTTCTATTCATCCAAAACCGTATCCAGGCCATCACCAATCATTCTATACGACAAATGTTTCTTCTAATGACCCCACAATATCACCCCTTACCACAAAATCTTCCTTCAGCTTAATCTCTCCCACTCTAGGTTCCCATGCCACCCCTAATCCCGCTTAAAGCAGCCGTGAGAAACATCGCCCATTCTCTCTCTGTACCACCCCCCAAAAAAATTTTCGCTGCCCCAACACTTCACACTGTTTTGTTTTATTTTTCTTATTAATATAAGAAGGCAGGAATGTCAGGCTTCTGAGCCCAAGTCAAGCCATCACATCCCCTGTGACTTGCCTGTATATATGCCCAGATGGCCTGAAGTAACTGAAGAATCACAAAAGAAGTGCAAATGCCCTGCCTCGCCTTAACTGATGACATTCCACCACAAAATAAGTGAAAATGGCCGGTCCTTGCCTTAAGCGATGACATTATCTTGTGAAATTCCTTTTCCTGGCTCAAAAAGCTCCCCCACTGAGCACCTTGTTACCCCCACTCCTGCCCACCAGAGAACAACCCCCCTTTGACTGTAATTTTCCTTTACCTACCCAAATCCTATAAAATGGTCCCACACTTATTTATCTCCCTTTGCTGACTCAGCCCTCCTGCACCCAGGTGAAATAAACAGCCATGTTGCTCACACAAAGCCTGTTTGGTGGTCTCTTCACATGGACGCGCATGACAGTGCTTTTATTCCTTTCATATCTTTTAACTTTTAAAATTATTTACTTATTTCTGTATTCCTCCCTGCTTTCTTCTTGGAGAATTACTCAAATTGATCTTAAAATACATGAATTCATTATGTTATTTTTCCAAAATATTTTCATTTTTTAAGTGTAAACTTGTATGTTTTCATTCTTAAATTGTATAATTGATCTCTTTTATTACTTGTTTTTCTTTAATAACTTTCCTTGACTTTCCATGTATATTATGCTAATTCAAAAACTTTTGTCCATATTTGACTGGTGCACCTGATGATACTCCCTTTCTCATTTATTAGGATTTTTTGAAGCGGTTGGTTTCCTCAGATATTTGTCATCTTGATCTCTGTGTTTTTAGGTCCTAAGTGATTCTCTGACTTCCTACCATTTCTTCTGATTTTAGCTCCATCTTTATCCTCCTTTCAAAAGTATCTTGTGCAGATAGTTTTTTCATCTTTGAGGGCATCTCCAGTATAAATCAGGCTTGCCTCTCAACTTTCCGCTCTGTTACTTTAAGATGGAGTGTTCTTGGTTTGGCTAAGTGATTTATAACCCATCCATCTGCTTTCCAACATACAAGATTTTGTTGCTGTGGTCTCTTTTCCTATTTTCTCTGAGACTGTATGTTTAATTTATTTCTTTAAAAAACATCCTGATTTTAGGTGTTTGGGAGGTAGCAGAGATGAATTACTGGTTCAGTCTACTATCGTTATTCAGAATTCTCTGTTTGGCCTTCAGATACCTTTCTTCTAGTTCCCATTCATGAAGTTTTCTTTGTCTTTCCATTAGAAAAATGATTAACTTATCTCCTGAGGATGTTTAATATTTGTATTTGAAGCTTATTACAATGTCTTCTGTCACAGGTCTTATATCCTTTAGTCAAATGTATTATTATTTATCTCTATGTCTTTAAACAAAATTTAACTAATGCACATTGCTTTATTAATACAAATTTACTTGTCAGTCCTAAAGAGACCATGAGAAACTAATGTTATTTACACTTTTACCTCTAGTGCCAGTTACATATTTTCAACAACAACAACAACAAAATGAAGGAAATAGCAACTACCTTCTCATGCTCTCTACTCTCTGGCCTTTATGCTTACCAACATCACTGTGTTGGTAAAAATCATTGGTTCTATTGTTAGAGAGATACTGCATATCTAGGCCGTTGCTTATCATGACAAAATTCACAAATTCATCCTGAAATGCAGGGACATAATCTTTCTGTTGTGTGCACAGATATGACTGTGATTATATCATAGTGGTAATAGTGATGCTTATCAAACAAGGAAATGTGTTTTCCTGTATAGAAAAATAATCCACCTAGAAATAAAGCTACTCTTTCTTCAGTGCAATAGCTAATTCCCATTCTGTATAATGATATTTGTGCACATTGACCTAGAGCAGAGAAATCCTCTCAAATGTGAGTGCCTGTCAGGCTTATGTCTCTATTAAGTTAACCTGGTGTCTTCTTTTGCTATATATTTGGTGCTTTTTTCAAACCTAGTTTCCTTTGCTTTATCTCAGGATAAGACATAGTGACTTCTCTAGTAAAGAAAGATATGGAAACCAAGAGTGACTTAGAAAAAAATTAAATATAGGAGGGTTTTAAAAGTGTTTTTTAACAAGCCTTCTATCCCTATGGCATTCATCAATGGCGGTTGCTGCATTTAATACTGACAGTTATTAATGCTATTATTTGAAAGTTGTAATCACAAGCAATAAACTTCAAATTTATCTCTCATCAGACTTTAAAAGCAACTGCCCAATTTTAAGCAGTAAAATCCTGCTTAAGGTAACCAGAGCTGTTGGAAGAAACGGGCTATTATCTAAGCAAGTTTTCTTTGAAAAGATGCCCATTGATAGGCATAATGGTTTTTTAAGCATACATTTAGCTTAAGATTTGGTAAAATTTGTTTAAGATCTTTCTTTAGATCTGTTTTATAAATCACATCATTATATACCCTTTAAGGGCAAATACTGTATGTTCAGTATGCTTGTATCTTCAAGGACCTAGCAGGCTATCTTACATGGCATGGCTGTGGTTTACTAATGAGAATACTGCACATGATGGGGGTGATACAGTCTTCAGAAAACAGCATGGAGCACCAATGTCTACACTAATGATAACTACAATAGCTGTGATTTCACACTCATGTATTCCAACAATCATTGTTGGGTTACTGACGATGGAAAACAAATCACTAAATTTATCAAACCCTTGCATCTATTTCACCGTTTCCATGCACTTGTATAAGATTTGGAAATGAGGAGTTAGATGGGGTTGTTCCTTGTTACTTTGGCTTGTGCTGTTTGAAAGAAGATTGGTAGAGACCTGGAGTTTTTCTGGAATGCCCAGTGATTCATTTCCTACCAGCTGAAGGGTAGTAATGTCTTCAGGTCCTTCAAATGCTGTTACTGTCCTTTGATCTTGTGACTCATCTGATGCAGTAGTGGCTTCCTGGCCCCACACCTTCCTGGCTGCATAGTGTGAATAGCAACTTTGATGTTTTAGTTTGAGCTGTGGCTCTGCAAGATTTGAGCATGCTCTCCCAACCCTTCATGAAATTTTGTAAGCATCTAATCTCTTGTGTTACATATGCTCCTGCTTACAATATTTCTATTGCTTTTTCTTACCTGCTACTGATTCCTGGCTGTTACAACAGCTAATGCTTTCTAAATGGTTACTATGAGCAGACGTTACAAAAAGTAAATTATGTAGATTATCTCTGAAATTATTAATATTTTGTAGTTGAGAAAACTGAGGTTCATAGGCCATATTTGCTAGTAGAGGGAAGAACCATGATTGGAACCAGGGTACAGTCAGGAACAGGCCTCTTCTGAGACTCATTACAAAAAGTGCTGTAAGTAATTAGTTATTAATCATTAGTTATCAAGATAACTAACTTTTGAGTAATTTACTTAGAAATGTAAAAATAAATGATTTATTGGATTAGAACATTTCAGAGGCCATTGGTCTGTCAGACTGACTTACATGCTTTCTTGAAAGGAAGGCAAATGGATGGAATTATAGCTATAGAAATGTGCATAACCCACAGTGTATCTCAGTTATGCCACAACCATTAGGAACATAAGATTTCTGCAGATTTTATTTGACATGTATGTCCAATTTAAAAGTGTAAGAATTGCTGTTTGATACAAATGCTTACATATCGACTCATGCACAAGCAGTATAGTATCTTCGATCATTTTCTAATTAATTATGTGATGAAAAACAGAATCAGTTGTGTGCAAGTGTGCATGTGTGTACATGTGTGTTTGTGTGTGTATGTGTGTGTATATTGTGTGGGAATAAATATATATGTATTCCCCAGAAATATAAACTGAGATAAAATTTGTAACTAAAAATATAATGTCATTTTGGTAACACGTACTCAGATACCAGAAAGTTCCCAAGAAAAATTTAGAAATGGAAACCTAATAAAATTTGATGCCAGAAAGCCTCTGAGAAGGAATACACATATGATTTTAAATGATATGGAATAGAATATTTGAAGGAATAGACATATGTTTTAAATGATATGGTTTGAGACTAATAAGATTTATTAATAATCACCTAAATAATATAAAAATAACAAATTAGTTAAGATAATAGCTAATATTAATGATAGCAAAATAATTCAAAGTCTTAATAAGGACATGAGACCATAAAAGTTATCTTCTTATTCACATACTAGAACAATGCAAGCACTCTTGGTGAGAATCTCTCCAAATCCATGATTCAAGGAACCTGGGTGTGTTTGCTGGTTGGTTGGTTTGTGAGCAAGATCTGAAAGTGGCATTCATTATTTCCTTCATCACATTCGTTACAACTTAATATGTTCATAACTAACCAAAAAAGAGTCTGGGGTACATGTTAAAGCTCTATGTCCAGGAATGGGCTCAGCTCATATTTTCTGGCACTTAATCCTAAATATTATGTGGAAAATAAATCAATGTTGCTTCTCAGAAATGTCCTGAAAAAGTGAACACAGTAATACAGTTGTTTCATTTTTAAATATCCAAATCGAGACAGCAAAATTATAATTCACCTAAAGCATCAAAAATATATCAAAAATAGCCTTTCACAGAAATAAGTTGATGAGAATTGTGTTTCTTTCCATGATTTTCTGTGTTCCCAAAGCTTGGTAGTTCTGTCAATGCAATTCCCAAACTATGAAGCAGTTTAATTCTGCAAAATTTACTAGGCTTACTAGTTATTCTTAGACAAAAGTTGTTTGAGCAATAGTTAGAACTTTTTTTCGGGAAAAGTTTCTCCTGTGGCACATCTCAAACAAATTACTTTCCAGAGGTGGAACTCTAGCACTTACTTTTGGAAATCACTTCAAATGATTATGATGCATACATCTTAACCACATCTTAACAACCCCTCCCTTCTACTCAAAGAAACACCATAGTTGTTGTAACAACCATTTTGAAACTTCTAATTTCCCAACTTATTTTTTTCGGGAATGATAAACACAAGTAGATATTTATCTAGTGACCACTACAGTTTGGTTAAAAGAATAATAGTTTCCAAAAAATAAATTTCAAAATATCAGCAAGTTGAGTACCTACCACATATCGCTTTCTATTCTCTTATACTAGGAAATATATGAAATGAGGTGCTGTATTTTGCCCTTGATGCTTGTAATCTCTTTGCAAAGACATTTTTGAAACCATTATAGAAAAAGACTGCCAGAGAAAGTGTGTGGTCGCTGAATATTACTTCAGTGCTGTATAATTCCTTACCTCCCTTGCAGTGAGATTGACATTCTATGATTGGTACTTCCCAATGAAACATGACTAAAGTAATTAAAGGCAGTTTAGGAGCCTCTGTGGCTCTTCTTTGTCTCTCTGTTCCCTTGGGACCAAATACCTTAGATGGCTTTACTGAAAGAAGTGGGAGAGGGGCATTTAACTGTGGCTTAAGCATATAATACATATGTGTCTGCATGAGTGTAAAATTCTTCACTGAGAATCCCCACTGAGATTTTGGAATTTGTCTTTTTGGATGACAATATTGGTATGTTGACTAATTAAAAACTCTCATATAATCATGTGCTAACTTGTCTGGGACAGAAACAAGTAACTTACATTTAAAACACAGATTATTTATTAATGCAAAAAACTAGTTGAATGCATTCTGTGTGCCATGATTTTTCTGAAAGTAGTGATACCAAAAAAGTAATATGTAATGCTATCTTCAAGGACAGATGGAGACATAAGCAAAATGAGTTGAAATAAAATATTAAGGGCATTTTATTGAAATGCGTTCAGCATAGAATGGGGCCCTAAGTAGGTAATATTCATTTATGCCTGGGATTGTGTGAGTCACCCTCTAGTACAGAAAAATAATCTCTTAATTTTAAAAAAAACAAAACAAAACATTTTTTTCACCAAAACATTAATTGCCTTTGTGGTTTAGTTCATCCAATATTTTGAATAAGTGTTAATAACTTACACCTTAACTGATGCTATTTTTTTGTCCTCCCCTCATTTGTGTGTTTGGCCAAGTGAAATCAGCAGAATCAGTATCTAATAGAACTATTGTTTGTACAGGAATACCTTTAGAATTGAAGCATAGGCAGAGTAACTACATTGATGACATTCTTACCTAGCATGGACTCTCCTGTTAATGGAGCTTCTATTTCTAATTTTATTATATGCATTTGAAAAGGATAAAAGGAGAACATTTTGCAAAATGAAAGAAAAAGACACCTAATTTAAGCATGCTAGGGGGTGGATCCAATTTTCATTTTGAATAGAATATTGCTTCAGTAATTATCTTACTATTTAAGAACAAGAATAATTAGTGTAGTAATCTCTAGTCTTATAGTACTCACAGTGCAGAGGTGAAAACATTATAATCTTGAGTGTATTGTAGAGGTTTAATTATAAAGTTTACATGTAGATGAGACAACCAAGTATAAAGGGGTCACTGGAGAACCTCCAACCAGCCTGTGTACTTGGAGAATGGGGTGGAGTTATGAAAGTTTGCACCCTTTGTCGGGGGGAGGGCGGGAGAGGGAGAGCCTGACCTCTCCCGATCCAGTGTAGTATCTGGGATTCAAGCCATGAGGTGGGAAAACCAGGTAGCAGGCTGTTGCTTTGCTGAGAGTTCCTGTTTCTTTCTTTTTTTTTTTTTTTTCCTTTTCCCCTAATAAATTCCATTTTTCTCACCCTTCTAAGTGTCTGTGAGCCTAATCTTTCATGGTCTTGTGACAAGGACCCCATCCTTAGCTGAACTGAAAAAGTCCTGCAACATAGAGATGTATGCACATTTAAGTGACATTTTTGTAGCACATAAGTATATACATATGTGAAATAAGTAGACATTTGTTTTCTATTTTTTTCTTAAGGGAAAGGGTAACTTTTGGCAAAGAAATATTACTTTCGTATTTGAGGAAATCTATCAAGTATAAAGAAACTCTGAAATGGCAATATTCCCAAGTCATCTTAACATTATCTAATTTCATAGAAAAAGTTTTTTCAGGTATTCTATAATTTAACATCTAATGTTATAAAGTTGAATTAAACTTATTGAAGAATTTATCTGTTTTTATAAAGATATAATTTCTATTACTATCTATGTACAGGAAAATGACTAAATTTGTCCCAGGAATTTTGCCATTATAGGAGTATTTTATATTTAGACAAAAAATGATATTTTGCCACACCAGAATAATCTGTTTCAATTCATCAAATACATATACATATATAACCAGTTGTCTTTTTTCCTAGTCGTGATGGACACTGGATATGCATCTAGTAACGGAAAAAGAAATTTTCCCATTTTCTTTGGGGGCATAAAATACTGGTGATGATTGAGGAATACAACAAACTGGACTGTTTATTTTTTGTTGTTGCTGTTGTTACATCATTTTTACAAATCTACTTGAAGATGAAAAACAGGTTATTGTAAATAAGTTTCTAAATTCTGGGAATTTGAAATTTGAAAACTCATACAACAAAACACTAAATGTATGCTACCAACTGACAAAATACCCCACTTTTCTCTCTCTCTACTTCATAGGAAATTTTTTCTCTATTACTTCAGCCAAGCTATCTCTGAGATATTTCCTATAAAAATAACAAAGATGTAGCTATCAACATGTACAAAAAGAACCTATAAATTGAACAAAATATTATATGTTTTAGCTTATCCATTTTAGAAATATCTTTTTTGTTTAGTACAAAAATTGCATAATCAGTTCCAATGGATTACTTCAACCAAGTTTTATGTCACCTACTCTATGGCAGATGCAACGGGGAACACAGCAATGAACAGGGACTGCCCTAAAGAGAAGCAAAATTTGTAGCTTATATAATGAATAGTGTGGTACTGATTACAGTATTCAATATGCATCCAGTTTCTTTTTGTTTCTTTTCTAAGTCATTTGATTTGCAATTTTACAAAGATAACTGAACATAGCATTAAAATCATAAAACTCAATTTACTAATTTATTCATTTGTTCAATAGATATCTACTGGGGCTTCTGTATGTCAATGTATCCAGAATTAGTTATACAAAGATTTTAAAATACAACATACTCTACAATTCTGTGGAACTTACACCAAAAGGAAAGACAAACTTTAAATAAATAACTATACAATTAAATTGTAAATAGTCATAAAGGTTAAGTTATTTTATCGTTGAGTAAGCCAGGCAATTAATATGTTTAAACCACATTGGGTGACATAAAAACACTATATGAATTTTTTTTTTTAAGATGGTGTCTCCCTCCGTCACCCAGGCTGGAGTGCAGTGGCACAATCTCAGCTCACTGCAACCTCTGCCTCCCGGGTTCAAGCGATTCTCCTGCCTCAGCCTCCCAAGTAACTGAGACTGCAGGTGCCTACCATCATGCCCAGCTAATTTTTGTATTTTTAGTAGAAACAGGGTTTCACCATGTTGGCCAGGCTGGTCTTGATCTCTTGACCTCCTAATCTGCCCACTTCGGTCTCACAAAGTGATGGGATTACAGGTGTGAGCCACCATGCCCAGCCATGATTTAATTGTCATATCCTATTAGGCAAATAGATATTTTCCTCATTATTCATATGAATTGACCAGTGCTTAGGGAGGCTATGTAGCTGAGCTGGAAACAGTGTGGTAAGCATCAGAACAGGTATTCAAATCCACAGTTTTCTGAGTCCAAACATCCATCTTAATTATTATGCCACAGTAAAACATAAAAGGCATTTTCAATTTTCAGATAAACTCCATAGGCATAACCTCATATTTGATTGGAAAGTTGTTATTCAAACTCAAAACTCCCTGAATTCTGCCAAACATTTCACTGATGTTCACTATTAATTTGGTGAGTAGGTGAGAGCACATGTGTGTGCAACAATATGACATCCAGGCTCTATGCAGTCAGCATCTACAGGTCAAAGTGAAAGAGGCTATCTTTCTACTTTATCAGATCAGATGCACCATTAGCCTACCCTAAGAGAGTAGCACAATTCTACAAAAATCTGTTTGCCATATTATCAACCATGCTACAATAAACATTGAAATAAAAGGATTTACTCCTACTTTCTACTTCTTATTCATTCCAAGAGATAATAGCAACTACAGTATCAGCTTTGAAAATGTGTGTTGGGAGTCATATTACATAACCCAATCTAAAACAACGATCTTCAATAATTTACTAAAGATTAATCTTTTTTAGTAAAAATAATCTATGTATAACAACTTGGATTTATCAGTGTGCTCTGGTTTGAAGTTTTTAAAAATATAACACACAGCAAAAAATTGAAAGTAAATGAAAAACTTAAAAACCATGGGATAAAGCAAAATTGTTTTTATTTGTGGTAATGACACAATGAACTACTTTTTGACACCTCGAACATACGAATATCAGTCTTTTATAGCATAACATCCATTACTCTAAATCCTATGCAAATTTATGCTACAGAATATGTAGAAAGGAACCTGGACCTTGAAGTCAGAGAGATGAATTCAAATCAAAATCTGCCACGTACTACCAGTACAAATTTGACAAATGTTATAGACTGAATTGCATTCCCTCAAAATTTGTTCGTTGAAGCCTTAGCTACTAGTGTTACAGAGGGTGACTGTATTTGGAGATAGGGCCTTCAAAGAGTTACTTAAGGTAAATGAGGTCACAGAATATAACCCTAATCCAATAGGACTTGTGTCTTTCTAAGAAGAAGTCAGGTGCTGTGGCTCATGCCTGTAATCCCAACACATTAGGAGGCTGAGGGAGGAAGATTGCTTGAGCTCAGGAGTTTGAGACCAGCCTAGACAACATGGAGAGACTTCATCTCTACAAAAATAATAAATTAGCCAGACATAGTGGCATGTGCCTGTATTCTCAGCTACTTGGGAAGCTGAGGTGGGAGGATTGTTTGAGCCTAGGAGGTAAAGGCTGCTGCATTCTAGCCTGGGAGACAGAGCAAGAGCTTATAGAAGAAGGAGAAGAAGAAGGAGAAAGAGAAGAAGAAATAGCAAGGATGTTCACTCATTGAGAGAAGGTCATAGGAGGACAGAGAAAAGGCAGCCACCTACAGTCTAAGAAGAGGGACCTCAAAAGCAATCAAACCTACTGTCACCTTGATTTTGGACTTCCAGCCTCTAGAACTGAGAAAATAAATTTCTGTTGTTTAAGAGATACAGTCTATGGTATTTTTTTATAGCCCTAGCAAACTAATACAGCAAGTAACTTAAACACTTCATATGTCAGTTTTCTTATTCACAAAGTGAAAATAACAGATCCAACTTTCAGAGTTTTTATTAGAAGGAAAAATACTATATGTAAATTCTTTGCCACATACATCTGAACATATAAATGTAAGTATTTCCCAATGCCATATTCTGTATAAAATACCAAGCAATGTCAACTCAAGTTTGGAATCATTTAACATTTTTTCCTCATAGTCTATTTTCTGAGAATTGAATCATAACATTCCAATTTATTAACATAATAGAGAATGGCCTTAAAATACTCACAAAGGCTCTCCATGAATTCTACCATTTCATTGACTTGTCACAGCAAACAACAAGTTTGCCATTTCAAACCATAGTTCTGAATGTGTATCTGTGGTGTGGCAAGTAAGGAACTAATTAAGTATGAAATTACCTTATATATCTAAAGCTGTGTCTGCTCACCTTTAGGCATTTTGGGAATCCACCTAATGAGATATGAGTTTTGCTCCACAGGACAATCACAAAGCTCATTAATGCTCATTAAAACATAAGTGTGTTCAATGGATTCAGCGAAATCTCACTGTATTTTAATGAACATATGAATTATCCAATGGAGCAAAACCCTCCCAAGGAGAAATTCTTGTTAATGCAAAAGGAAAGTGCAGGCCAATACAGATAGTAAATATTTTAAGTTTAACTACATGTAGACACATCTGTGAAAAATAGAAAACATATTCCCAGAAGTTCATCTCTTAACAATTAAAAATAAACCTGTCTCAGTTGATTTGACAAGCATCTGAAATACTAGAGAGAAGTATTTAGTGAAATCACTAAATTATTTGTCAATAAGAATGTTTTGAGTTGTTTTTCCCACATTGCATTTAAGAAAGCTGAAAATCTTCTGTTTTATAACTCATGTTGAAAACACTGTAGGTAAATGATGAATAAATATTTATTAACTGAGTAGATAAGTGACTTTAATTTAAAGTCTATATATTCATTTACATATGTATAGTATTTTTCTGCACAAATATTTGAATGCCTACTGTGTGTTAGACACATACTAGCACTGAAAGTAAGAGTGATCAAAACAGACAGAATCTTAATGTCACAAAGCTTATATTCCTAAGAGAGAAAGAGGTGATAAACATGTAAATATGGAACCAGTTAATAAGAAATACAGAAAACATAAAAACCTGGTAAACGTATACATAGTAGAGAGAGAAGAACAAGCACTGTTATAGATATGGTGGATGGACAAGGTCTCTAAGAAGTTGTTATTTGAGCAGAAACAGGAATGAAGAGTAAGCCTTGGGCATATGTGAGGGATGAGCTTTAGGGACAGAAGGAACTGCAAGTATAAATGCCTAGAGGCAGCAACAGACTTAGAGGAATACTTATAAAGCCAATGTGCCTGAAATGCAGCGAGACATGAAGAAAGTCACAGGTGATGAAATCAGAGCCATAATCAGGTAGAGTGGCACCGATTTTCAGGCTTCCAAAAGAATCTAGATTTTATCTAAGTGGGATGGGATCATTCTAGAACTTTGAGTAAAATAGTAACTTGATTTTACTTCTATTCTAAAAGACTCTCTGACTTCTACTTGGAGAAAAGGTCATAGTAGTTTGGACAAGGGTAACAGTGAAGATGTTGAAATGAGGATGACAGGAGACTTGGCAGAATTGAATGATGGATTGAATATGGTGTGTGAGAGAAAGGAAAGGGCCAGTGGATGACCTGAAGGGTTTTAGTCTAATATACTTATTGGCCAAATAAATTTTTGACATTTTTCAAATAAGAGCTTTTATTTTTTGTCTCAAATAAATTGATATTAAAACCAAAATAGGACAAGTACAGTGGCTCACACTTATAATCTCAGCACTTTGGGAGGCTGAGTTGGGAGAATTACTTGAACTCAAGAGTTCAGTACCAACCTGGGAAACATAGTGAGACCTTGCCTCTACAAAAAAATTTAAAAATTAGCTGGTCATGCTGGCACATGCCTGTGGTCCCAGCTATTTCTGAGGCCAAAGTGGGAGGATTGCTTGAGCCCAGGAGTTTGAGGCTGCAGTGAGCCATGATCACAACACTGTACTCCAAGCTAGTGATAGAGTGAGACCTTGTCTCAAAAACAAAAATAGAAAAAAAAAAAACCCTCACAAAATAAATATAAAATGGAAATAAATAAATATTATGTCAAGAACATAAATTATAAATGCAGAAGTTCTCATGAACCAGTGCCAGGACCAATTCTGTTCTCACTCAGTATGTTCTGCCTTAAGGAGCCATTCTTTTTCCAAGATTTAAGAACTATATCAGTCCTTACATCTCCCAAATATTTGAGGAGACTTCAAGAAGTACTTGGCAAATAGAATTAAAAAATGTAAATAAGAAATATAAATTTTCTCAACATAAGCTCCATCAGGCTTAAGACTTCTAAGTGATGATACAAGCAATTCGGTTCATCCCTAAAAACCCAAGGTTCCTGAGAATTTAACCATGTCAATGCAATCTTTTCATATTATTGAATAAAGAAAAATGAGTGCTCTTTAAAGATTTTTTAAGATTAGGAAACAAAAAGAAGTCAGTGGGGGCCAAACCAGGACTATAAGGTGGATGCTTGGTGATTTCCCATCAAAATATTACAAAATTGTCCTTGTTTGATGAGAGAAATGAGCATGAGCATTGTTGTGGTAAAGAAAGACTCTCTGGTAAAGCTTTTCCAGGCACTTTTCTTTTGAAGCGCTAGTTAACTTTCTCAAAACACTCTCACAATCAGTAGATGTTATCTTTCTTTGGTCCTCCAGAAACACAAAAAGCAAAATGCCATGAACATCCCCCCAAAAACTGTTGACATGACCTTTACTTTTGCTTTGACTAGACCACTTCCACCTCTTGATAGCCATTGCTTTGATTGTGCTTTGTCTTCAAGATTGTCCTGGCAAATCCATGTTTCATCTTCTGTTACAAATTTTTGGAGAAATGGTTCAGGATCTTGATCCCCCTTGCTTCAAATTTCCATTGAAAGCCCTGCTCTTGTATGCAGCCAATCTGGATGTAATGATTTTGGCACCCATTAAGTGGAAAGTTTGCCTGACTTTATTTTTTCAGCCAGAACAGTGTAGGCTGAACAAGCTGAGATGTCTGTGGTGTTGGTTATTGTTTGTGCTATTAATCATCATTCCTCTTCAGTGAGGTCATGAAAAAGATGAATTTTTTTCCTTGTAAATTGATGTGAATGGCCTGCTGCTGTGGGCTTCATCTTCAATATTGTCTAGTTCTTTCTTAAAATGAGTTATCCACTTGTATTGTTTTAGGTTTCTTTAGGGCATTTTCTCCATAAACTTTTCATAAAGCATCAGTGATTTCACCATTCTTCTATCCAAGCTTTACTACAAATTTCATGTTTGTCTTGCTTCAATTTTAGCAGAATTCATGTTGTTCTAAAGGGCTCCTTTAAAACGAATATCTTATTCTTCTGAGTGCCTTAAACTAGATTTTATTCAGACATGTTATGACAAGTTATTGTAAGTTAATTGTGATGCAAAAAAACTGGAACTTCACTCATAGTTTTTCCATAATGCATATTTCCATGAACTATGACCCCTCATATGATTTCTTTTCTGAGTTTCAGAATGTGATAATTCTTGAAGTTGTCTTAGATATCTTAAAATTATAATGAACAAAGGCAAATTCTTAATATTCTACCACAAATGTGCTCTCCTAAGATTTTATTAATAAAAGTCACTTTCATCCTCCTAGTACTAGTACATTGGAAATCCTTCTTGGTATCTTTCTTCCACATCACTAGTCTGTTGATCCTATTTCTAAAATATATCCCAAATGGAACGATTTTTTTTCTCTCTCTCTGCTTACACTAGCTTACTCAAAGCTATCATCACCCCATCTCTAGATTACTTTTACCCCTGCTCCAAACTAGCCCTCTGAATAACTTCTTCTCTCTACAGTAATTAGAACAGTCTATTAAATTTTGATCAACATAGCTTTGATATGGAAGATGAAGTTTCATATATTAGTAGCAAATGGTAGTAAAAAATATTATTCTGCACTTCTGATGTTTCTTCCTATGAAGAGTCATCAATTAATGCAACTCTAGGATTCTCTTCACTGCCTTTGGCAAGTTTTGTAAATTTTGAGTAATATCCGTGTATGTGCAGCCAAAATCTGTCTGTGTTTCTGGAGAGTCAGTGTACCTATAGAAATCACAGTTCTCTTTTGCTCTTCCATGCCTTATATCATATGTGGACAGATCATTCCCCCTGCTCTAATTCTCTGTGTCCTGGACTGGGTAGAATTCAGTATTAGCAAACTCATTTGTTTAGTCAGCCTAAAGTTATATCTTCAATTTGACCTCTAATGGTAATTAAGTGTTGCTTTAGCTTACATGTTTTTTAACTTGCTCACAATCTGAGTCAGGAAGAGGACTTCTACAGGCAATAAAATCACTGATTACTTATTTTACTTTGTAGCACATTCCTTGTACTAAGATGAACTTGAGGAGTTCATCATATAAAACCTTCGATATGCCCATAGATGGTAGCATTGACAAATAACATGAGGGAGAGAAAGGCAAATCTAGATGCAGAATAAATGTCTATTTCATTTAGAACAAATTACTGCCTGTCACCTATGATGCAAAGGATCCCATGTAATCAATTTTCTAGAATATTCTATAGTGGTTAATTTGAGCTGTAATGCTAATTTGGGGACTCTTCTTAGTAAATTAAGAATTCAGAAAGATAACTCAGGTCATCTGTGTGGAGTAACATGCCATTTTGTTAAGTCTACCATAGTCTATATTCCTGCCCCATGACCATTTTGATGGTATATGCATTAATCAAGCAATAGGCCCTTAGAGGAAGAACCATAACCGAAATTAATGGTAAGTCATCCTCTGTATTTAAGACTATTATCAACAGCGGCAATTTTTACATGGGAAATAATAATATTCAGATCTTGGTCTATTCAGAGTAATCTATCCAGAAACGACTTACCCCAAATTATTTCACCAAACGTACTCCATTCTGCCAGATTACTAAACGTTGACTATGAATCCATGTAATTTCTAAGTCAAAGCCACTTCTCTTTTCAAGCAAAGTGCCAACAGTTGGGAGAATATACAGGTATCTTCACGGATAAGAACATGAAAGCAACTGAATGTCTCATTTCTCTGGTAAACAAGATTTTACTTGTATTCACTGGGGGAAGGTCTATGCAAACATACCCAAAATCCGAGGAAGCTGAGAGGCCAGAGAAAGAGGCTAACAAATCCAGATCTTTCAAAAGAAACATTTATAGGGGCATTCTTTAGCCTCCATACTTTTTTACTTCTCAAACAATTGTTTATAAATTTCTCATGTGATTTGTCCTACATCAGACTTAGTCATTTAGAACTCCATTCTATAATGTAATTAAGTATCCTTCTAATTTATTTACTTTTTAACCAAAGTTATGCAAAATCTGCTGTTGTTTGTACCAAAAAAATGATAGATACAGCAACAAAAGGTACCCCAAATAGGGTATCCATGAATTTAATTAAGACATTAGAATGTTTTGAAGACTTTATCTTTATAAATTGTGTCCACTTAATAATAAAATTTTGTCAAGCTTGCTTGCCTTTGTGTCAGTCAGTCAGGTAGCATTCAGTTTAGAATTAGCAAATCTAGGATCTTAGAAATAGCTTTTGGTAATTCTCTGGATATTGTCTAATACAAGTAATGACAGTGAAGATATAATGAAGGAGTTAAAATTTATTAAAGTCATAATTTATGTCTGTCTAAGCCCTTTAATTCATTATTTAAATGTATGTGATAACCCAACGTAATTGGTACATTATTCTCAATGTACAGATGATAAAACTAACGCTTGTAGAGGTTAAGTAACTTGTCCAAAGTGGTAGCTGTGTTTTAGCAGTATCATTACTATTTCTTTTAATATCAATATGTCTTAAAGCCAGTTTATAATTTATTTCCAAATCTAATGCATTCCCTGTGTTGGTCAATTATATCACACTTCTGTTATTAAAAATGTCTTTCTGTATTTAGAGAACTAGTAGAGTATAGTAGTTAAAAGCCTATCATTTACACCCTATTACCTTTTTTGAAATACCCGCTCTGACATTTTTTAGCTCTGCATCCATTACTTCACATCTCTGACCTCAGTTTTCTCATTTTCTAACTGGAATAACAATAATATCTATCTTATAATGTTGTTGTGAGGATAAAATGGATTAGTGTATGTAAGTAAAGTCAGCTTTGCAAGTAAAATTTTATAAATATCGGTTTTGTCATTGCTATTTATTATTATTAATAGCATTAACTGTGACAAGAAGTATAGCTAAGACATAAATAAGACTGGTTTCTACTTCAAGTGACTTCCATTCTTATGGAGGAAACAGACAGGAAAATATGTCATTACTAAGTATTATTTTACCTAGTAATATACGTATTAGAGGCATATCCAATAATAATGAAAGAATGACAACATGTGTGGAGGAGAAGAACTAAAGCTACACTTAAGGCTCACACAATGCTTATTAGAAGATACAATACCTGAGTGACTTCTTCTAAGAACACATATATTTAGCCAGGTAAAATTTAGTTTAGGATGCTGATAAAACCAGAGAGGGTAACATTTGCAAAGGCACTGTGATAAGAGAGTAAAATGGTACATGGAAGAAATGCAAGTCCTTAAAATGACTTGAAAATACACTATGGGGGAGATGAGATGAGAATTCAGGTCAGAGATAAGCTGAAGTGTGTCATTAAAAAGTCACATTGAGAAAGGTAAACTATATCCTAAATGTTAGCTGTCCAAGGGGTTGGGGGTGGGGGGTGTATTAAAAGGTTTTAAGTAGAAGACTGACATGATCCACTAAAATTACTTTGATAAAAGATCATACTGAAAGCAATATAAATAATGGATTGAGGGGAGAGGATGTGGCACAAAATTTAGAAATACAGATGCTATTTAGGAGTCTTTCGATGCCAAAAAATAAAAATAAGAAAATAAATTAAATGATGTAATCTTTAAGAAATTAACAGTGGGAATGGAAACAAGAGCCAGATTCAGGTGAAACTAAGGAATTCGATCTAATTAAATTTGATAGTCAACCTGGTAAGGGAAAAAGAAGTGGCAAGGATGATTTACAAATTCACGTTCTTGCTACTGGATGGATTTTAATTTTATTTATAGAGATAGAAACATAGAAAGAATAGAAAGATTTGGTGGGAGATATAAAGGAGGTATGTGTGTGTGTGTATGTGTGTGTATATATA
>NW_012098432.1:2187657-2287231 GCF_000951045.1 Mandrillus leucophaeus | reverse complement strand
AAGAAAAGAAAAAGAAAAAAGAAAAAGAAAAGAAAAATATAACATAATACATGTATATATCAATGTGTCCAATAGAAATATTGGGATAAGTCTATGGGTCTGCAATTCAGAAGAAATATTTGGCCTGGAAATCCATTTGGTAGCTAACAGCCCATAGGTGGTAGTTGAAACTATGAAACACATAGAAATTCCTCAGTGAGACTGTGAGGAGTAGGAAGAGGGCCAAGGAAAGGACTTTGGGAAGTGTGAATGAAAAAGCAGGCAGAAGTAAGGGACCCAATATGGGACACAGAAGGAAAACAACAGGAATGGGAAAGGAAGAGAATGTGGAGCAAAGGAAAGAAAAAGAGATATTTTTAATAATAAAATGATTAAGCAATATGAAATATTTAGTAACTAAATTGTCATTGGTGAATCTATGGAACAAGTTCAATGGAGTGTTATAGGTGGAAGATGGGTAATGGAAGTAGACAGAAAATACAAACAATAGAGGAAGAGATTGTAAATTGTGCATGACATTTTAAGAAGTTAGACCATTATGCATAGAAAAAGATAGGGGAGGAATATAGAAGGAAATAGGGAAAGTGACAATGAAAAAAAAAGCCTAGAAATAGGGTAATATCTAGAAAGAGATATAAAGTGGACATAGAGATTTTTGTGTGTTTGTTACTTCATTTTTAAATTATTTGCACTTTAACAAAGTATAGCTGATAAATTAAAAAGTATATGTTAAGTGAAATAAGTCAGACACAGAAAGACAAACACTGCATGATGTAAGTTTTCTGTGAAATCTAAAAATGTTGAACTCAGAATCGGAGACCACAATGGTGGCTTCCAGAAACTAGGGCATGGGAACATGAGGAGCTGTTGGTCAAAGGGCACATAGTTTCAGTTATGCTGAATGAGTTCTGGAGATTTAATGTACGGCATGGGGACTATAGTTAATAATACTGTATTGTATAATTGAAATTTTCTATAAGAGTAGACTTGGTGCATTTATTACTTCAAATGAGGAAATAGGCTGTGTATTGAAGAGAAACAAAAATAGACAGGTAGAGTTTAAAGATTCAGTTGTCAGAGAAAACGATGGATCCAAGTCCCTGAGATAGAGGAAGGGTTGAGATGCAGAATACTGGTAGAAGTATTTTGTTTATGTGGAAGAAACAATGTTTCCACCAAAATTGGAGGAAAAATAGTAAGAACGAGGGTGTATATAGATAATTTATACCCCCTTGATGCTGATAATATTGCAGGTACAGAAGCGAATTTTGATGAGATTTCAGAAAGTCAGGAATGCATAATTGGAAGTTTCTGTATGTTACGTGTACAGGAATATACTAGAGCCTAAAATGAAATAATGCATGTATCCAAATGACTAAAAAATCTACAGTTAATTTATTATGAAAAAAAAAGTGTGAAGAAATTTTGAGTGGTCTATAAAAATTGAATACATTAATAAGTTACATTAGCATAGATGACTCATGCTTAAAAGATCTTTTTTATGGAAGAGATACTTATCATATTGCTCACTGACTGTATAATAGAATTTAAATAAATTAGGCCTCAGCTGTTATCTTCATTTCACAAAAAAAGCATGATATTATAGCAGAAAGGGGCAAATTATATTTCAATAACTGGAAGTTCTTAATATGACCAAAATTATGTAAATTCTACCAACCATCAATTTTCTAGGAATTTTAGTCTTCATGCTAATTCACAAAAATCAAGCACAATATATTTGCAGCTGGCTTAATTCTCCACTGAACTACAGAAAAATATGGCTCATTGAACCAGGTAGTGCCATACTGGCACAGTCCCTTTAAGAAAAGGTAAATATATTCGGCAAATTTCAGGACTATCTTAGAAAAACAAGCACCTCGGCATCTTATGTTTTATATGATCAATAGGACAGTACTGCATTTAAGAGAGACAATGTACCATGTTACCTACTGGAAAGAACATGGTCTCTGCATGCCTAGTGTTTCAATGGCAATGGTGCCACTTGTGACTTTGTGCATCTACCATCTCTGAGTCTTGTTGACTTCGTTGACGAAATGTTAATGATAATGCATATCATCAGTCATCAGGAATTTTGTGAAACTTTTCAGATATATTTGTTCCTTTTCTTTCTTCTTTATTTATTTTTTTAAACAAGGTCTTGCTCTACTCAGCCTAGAGCACAGTGGCGTGATTATGGCTGACTTCAGACTCAAATTCTTGGGCTCAAACAATACCCCTGCCTCTGTCTCCCAAGCAGCTGGGACTACAGGCATGTGCCATTATGCCTGGCTATTTTTTAAATTTTTGTAGTGATGAGGTATTGCTATATTGCCCAGGCTGGTCTCAAAACTTATGGGCTAAAGTGATCCTCCTGCCTTGACCTCCCAAAGTGCTGGGATTATAGGCGTGAGCCACCTCTTCCAGCCTCCTATTTTTTTAGATGGTAGAAATTTGCACGTTATGTTTGAATGATTGCAGAAGAGAGATTAGAGAATGGAAAATTTAAGATTAAAGAGAGAGAATGTATATTTCAGTGTAAAAATCTATATCTTTGTCTGCTATAATGAAATACCATAAACTGGGTAACTTATAAAGATCATAAATGTATTTCTCATAGTTTTGAGAATGGGACATCCAAGAACAAGACTCTAGCACATTGGGTGAGGAACAGCTTTCTCATAGATGGTGCCTACTTGCTGTGTTCTCACATGATGGAAGGGGCAAGGCATCTCACTGGGGTCCCTTTAATAAAGGCATTCATCCTATTCACGAGGGCTCCTCCCTCATGACATAATTATACCCCAAAGACCCTGTCCCCTGAAATCATTACACTGGACATTAGGATTTCAAAATATGAATTTTTGGAGCATACAAATATTAGACAATAGTAATCTATGAGAAAACAGGAAGAGATTAGATATCTAGAATACAGGTAAGATAATAGTCAAAGAAGAAATGATGTGTAAAACATCCCAGGTGTATATTGACCAAATAATGATATATTATATTAAAAAATAAGGGTTATTAAAACAACAGTGACAATGTACATGAGTTCATTAGGGTCTCTAAATGCCTACACATATGCTATTTTTATTCCCAATCATTGATTTAATTCTTCTTTTCCTTTACCATATTCATCACTTTCAGCATTTGTCAGTAGTAGTGAAATTACTACCACATTTTCCCCCACATACATGTTGTTTTAATAAATGTATACCCCATAAAATGCCTTGTTATTTTTCTAGCTATCATTCAAATATTCATGCCCAATCTCTTTATTCTGATGTGTCCAAAGAACAAACATATAACATGATACATCTGACTGTAATCAGCCCAGTATCCTGGCCTAACCTGCTTAGCCTCTACTGTGGACTTGACAAAATCAAATACAGTCTTCTTATGAAAATGGAGGCTAAGAACCAATTTCACTCAGAGGTGAATATGGTTTGGGCATGTAATATTACCAGTTCTCTGTTTCTGACCTAGCAGGAGCAAGCAGTGTTTCTGAAAGGAAGCATAAAACAATAATTAATACTTTAACATTTAGAGAATCACCAATAAAAAACAAAAAAAAATTTTTTAAACAATTTTTATACAAATAAAAATTAATATTTTAATATTTAAAGAATCGTCAATATAAGGTATTGAAATAGAAGGAAAGTCACAAGAAACAGAACAAAGCAAACAAAATACATAGGGTATTAAATAGAATGCAAGATGAATTAAAACTGAAAATCAGCCACCTTTAACACACACACACAAGAACTTAAAGATTATATCAAACCCATATTTGTCAATTCCAGATTATCCAATGACACTGACTTTGTTGAGAAATTGGAGAAGTTCTTTATATGCATCCGTATTACCAACTAGCTAGATCAGTTTTTAAGTGTCTTAACTATCCGTATAGCTATGATAGAACTATTGGGCATTTTCATACACAGCTGGAGTATTGGTATAAATTGGTATAATGTTTCTAGATGGTATTCTGAAGTATCTATCAAGCTTATAGAAATCGCTTTTTTAATATAATAATTCCATGGAGATAATTAAAATTTTTAAAAAGTTTAGCTGTCTGTTTCTGAGAGTATCGCTTAACAAAATGAATATTAGAAGTAACTCAAATATCCCAAATAATACACACATATGCACACAGAAATGCACCATCCCTGTCTATTTTAATGAAAAGCAGTCAGTAGAATTTAAGCTAGAGAAATAAACCAGTCCTAGAGTTTATTACCTTTATCCTTCAATAATTCTTTGTATGGTCTCATAATAAGCATTTAATTTTCATTTAGAGTCATACTTAAAAGAATGGCTGATTAATTATTTTGCCTTAATCTTAATGTGTGATTTTAGTCTTCTGACTGCTTATAAAAGAGAAAAATGGGGAAAAATCACCATTTCAAGGAGTCCGAAGAATTTAAAAATGTGTGACTTCCTCTAACCTTCATTGCAAATTAATTTTTATGTGTATTTTTAATTTGATAGACTGACATTTTTCTAATCTTGACTACATGGATCAGTAACTCCCACTACTTAGCCAAGAGGTTAATGAGAAATTGATAGTAATAACAAAAAATATACCAAGAGGATTTGTCCTGTTTCTCCTCATCCAAAATAATAATTTGGAGCATCTATCAAGCACTTTCTTGAAAGAGAATAAGCTATGCGAAATGCCAATGTGTGAAGAAAATCATTTATAACTTATGACAGACAGCCATCATGAGATTGCTTTGTTAGAAACTTCCTTTGTATGTTACCTATTGCCAAATATACCATAGAATTACAGGTTTCTCTCTCTTCAATGTGCACTTAACCAGGTACTTTTTATTGACAGAAAAAAAAATTAATCTTCTGTCTTATTTTGTATGGCTAAATATTCAAGAACGCTATGACTTAAAGTCGTGGCACACACATAAACACACATACACACACACATATACATACACAGATACCTACATACATACAGTGTACACACTTAAACATGTATAATATTCATAATATGTGGTATATTATGTTACATATTGCCATATTTAATAAAATCAATATAAAAATGTTGTTTCATATTATGAAATATTATTCAGTGCTAAAAAATACTATGAATCCATGAAAAGGCATGAAACTCATATGCATATAACTAAGTGAAAGAAATCAATCTGGAAAAGCAGCATGCTCTGTGATTCCAAATATACGACATTCTTGAAAATAAAAAATCTAGAGAGAGTAAAATGATCAGTGGATGCCAGTGGTTGGAGGAAGGGAGGGATGAACAAAAAGAGCACAGAGGATTTTGAGGGCAGTGAAGCTACTTTACATGATGCCATAATGTAGTTACTTGTTATATACTTATCAAAGCCCATACACTGAACAACATCAAGTGAGAATCCCACCATAAACTATGGACTTTGGATGATAATGATGCGTCAATGTAGGTTCGTCAGTTGTACAAATGTATCACTCTGGTGCGAGATGTTGGTACTGGGAAGGCTACTTACATGTGGGAACAGGGAATGTATGGGATGTCTATGTACTTTCGGTTCAATTTTGCTGTGAACCCAAAATGGTTCTAAAAATGCAAGTCTATTAAAATAAAAAGTGTCACATATACAACTTGGATTTATCTCTCTCAAAGCACAGCTTGGTAGAAGACAGCATATGATTTCTTTTTTAAGAGACAGGGTCTTGCTGTGTTGTCCAGGCTAGAGTGAGAAGTGGCCCTTCACTTGGTTTGCACAGTCATCGTGTACTATAGCCTAAAAGTCCTGAGTTCAAATCATTTCTTCTGCTCAGCCTCCTGAGTGGCTAAGAAAAAAGGCATGGTGTATCCAGTGAGATATTTGATTTTACTTCCCAGAGAATTTCTTCTAACATGAAACTTACAACTTGGAATATTATTTACAGGTCTTGAAGCTCCCTAAAAAATTCCAACATATTTCATCACCACTGTCAAGTTTCCAAAATACTGCTGCAAAAAACCTAGACAATGCCACATTTATAACAAATCGATAATGAATATGTCAAAAATCCAGCCATATTAGCTCCACCACTAAACTTATTTTAGGATAGTTTGCAATTTTGCATTTTCAGAATATGTTAAACTGATTGATTTCCAGGAAAATTGCTTTTATTAGAAATTTAAACTTAATTTTTGTGATATTTCTATTCTAGGGAGTGTAACTTTCTCAGTGAGAATTTGCTTTCTGGGGAATATTAGGGACACCTCCATGTCTTGCTTTGTTTCTAATTTTTAGAATGCATTTGTAAACAGGTAATGAAGACACTGCCTCACAGTTTAATGTGTTGATATACACAACCTTCCTAAGGTGCAAATGCATGTAGTGGGTCACTTTCATTAGAGTCCCAAAGACTTGCAGCAGCTGGACATTCCTTTTTTCTACCACTCGGAAAACACTCTCAAGACATCTTTGCTAATGCTGACCATTCTGCTTTGTGTGTTGAGATTCTAAAATGTGCTAATTACCCTGGCTGGAATTCAAAATCTGATCTACTTTGCCAGGAATAAGACAGTAGTCCCTAGGATGCATGGAAGGAAAAAGCTAGCCTTCAGCTTGTTAAGCCACCATGCGGGCCACTTCATCATAGGAGTCTTTATGTCCCTAGAAGCCAAGAAAGATTTATAGAACTGCTTACAAATTAAAAGAGATGCTGAATAGGCAAGAGCAGCGGCTTCAACTCACTGCGAACACTGTTGGGAGAATTAGTTGTTTACCAGACTGGGAAGTTGCAAATGCAATTGAGCACAATATGAAATACAATAACCTGTAATCCCCACAGTGACCACATACCCACATACCTGCAAGGCTAAAATTGACTTTTGACCTTAGAAATACATATACATATATATATATACACACACACACACACAAACACACATGTATACACATATATATATACACATGCATGCTTTTGCTTAATGTCTATGTACTTTCTGTTCAGTTTTGCCGTGAACCCAAAATGGCTCTAAAAAAGAAAGTCTTTTAAAATAAAAGTATCACATATACAACCTGGATTTATCTCTCTTGGATTTATCTCTTCTCAGACATTCAAAGCAATAACAATAATCTTGGTTCCCTCACCAATTTTTTGAAAAAAATCAATAATTTTCAAATTGTGAGCATTTCTACATTGCTAGGTTTTTAAGTGGAAATTACATATGCCAAAAAAAGAAAAAAAAATGCTCCAAGGTACTGGCTCAATTATTTTGCAAATCTTTTATTAAGTGGAAGAAAACATTTGGATCTTTTTTCTGCTCCCTTGTGCAGTGATTAACCAAGTTAATTTGCAAAGTTGAAAGTGTTCTTTTTGTATTGCTTCTCCTGTATCAATAGCCAAATCCTTGCTGCAATTGTTAAAAGTTTGAATTTTTAATAAATCTTGCTGCAGGTCTTCATTCACTATAATTCATGTTAACAAGATTCAATGAATATTGCAAATGATCATTTTTCTTGTTATTCAAAAGCTACTCACTAATTTGGCAAAAGGTTTGCCCACATCTGATTTACTTAATACCCGAGTAAAATTAGATAAAATGAAGAGAATTATATATTAGCAAAATGTTTAATTTAGGTCCATGAGGCTGCTGATTCAGGCTTTCCAACAGAGCTGGCTGCTAAGGCTTGGCCCAGAGACAGCAAACACTCCATTCTCTTTCCTGGTCTTTTCATCAGGTTCCAGGATAAACTCCCTCTTCTTTCACTCAGAGCTTTGACCTCACCAAGGTTTTCAACATTTTTTAACCTTCTGGGCCATTTTCACCACATTACAAATTGATTATAAACAGCCTCAAGTAATAACAGAGGAAATGGTTGTTGAGTGCCTAATATTTTTTCATTACTGAATCATACGGACTTTGTCAGAGTTTCGGGGGAGGGGAGAAATAGCAAAAATGTATGCTCTATTATCAATAACATAAAATTTGACAGGAGATAAATCAAGAAACAATGACAATACAACAAACGATGTATTCAATTAAATGCTAAATTATATCATGTCATTTGAGAGGTCTAACAATTCTAAGGAAATGTTTTTGTCACAGGATCCTTGGGGTGTCACTTTGCCAGCCAGAAACCTCTGTGGCGAGCGGGTGTTGCTCAAGCATGCTGGGCTTCTTCCACCTACGCGCCTGGCAGGCTGCGCTCGGCTGGCACTACCATGCTGGACCCCACACCTGCCAAGGGCGAGACAGGTGCGGAGTGGCAAGGGTTATGTGGGCGAGTTAACATGGGGTCTGGCCACTGTGCATAGCCAGTAGCTACTGCGGCAGAGCAGGCAGCTCTAGGCACCAGCACAGGTGCTGGCTCAGGTGCAAGCTCCATGCGAGGCTGTAGCTGGACCAGATGCACCGCAGGTGGTTTCCACTGTGCACACCTGTGGAGAAGGGAAACATGGTGGTACCCAGAAGCTTGGATATGCCAAGAACTGCAGAGCCCCAAAAAGGGTGTCACAGCCCTAGCTCAGGGAGCTCCTAGGTCTCGGCTTCCTGAAGGGCTGCAGCTCTTCCCTCCTTCTTGTCACCGGCAACGTGGGAAGCCGGGTTGGGGTTTCAGCCCTGCTTGTGTTACAGCTTTTTCAGTCCTGCCAAGACAAGTCCCAAGTTCTTGTCTTGCATCCAGGAAGAATGAGGTATGTGAACAACTGAAGGGTGAGCAAGGCAGAGAGGAGCTTCACTGAATGACAGAACAGCTCTCAGGAGACCCAGAGCTGGTAGCTCCTTTCCACAGGAGCAGGTCGTCTCAACGAGCGTCTGGCTCTTAGTGGAGAGGAGATCTAAGTGGGTAGCTCCTTTTAATAGGCAGGTCATCCTGAGCCGTCCAGGAGACTTGAATTGGGTAGATCCTACCCACAGCAGGTCATTCCCAAGTCTCTCTGTGAGTCTGGGTGAGTCCGGAGTCTTTATAGGCTTCATAACGGAAGAAGTGCATTCTGATTGATCCATAGGCAGCCATGAGGCAGATCTAGAAAAAGCACCGTAAGTTGTGGACTCCACCCAGAACTGACAGACTGGCCGCATGCTTCTGGCCGTTTATGGCTTGAAGGTGGGGTTCAGGCCGTCCATGGCTTGAAGGTGGGACTTCACTGGGGACCCACCCCTTTCCACCTAGAAGCCTGTCTGCCTCCTGCCACCATCCATCATGGCATCCAGGGTTCCCAGGCTGTTCATGCCAACGGGCACCTGCCGGCCTGTACCGAGCTGGCCTCAGTTCCCCTCAGCCTCCCCTCCATGTTCATCAGTGCCCATAGTCCAGAGGGCACAAAGGTGATAGGGGGCTGGCATGTCAACAACAGCCCGAGCACATGCACACCCGGCTGGGACAGCACCCGGTCTCGGCCTCAACTTTGCTCTGAAATTGGAGCATGCACCAGGACTTGGGAAGAGTCCAGGCAGTGAAAGAAGACACTTCTGAGCCTGCGCGGGGCATGGGGTCGGGGGGCACTTCCCCAGACTCGGAGAGTGCAGACATGCCTTGGTTCACAGCAGCTGGGTAGCTGCAGCTGTGTCCAGAAGGGCGAGGCTTCCACCCCGCCAACTTGGAAGGGGGTGGGGCTCCCACCTATTCCCAGCTCCTGCGGGCTCCGCGGAGTGCACAGTCCAGGTTGTGCCTTCCCCACTGCAGCAGGCGTCTTCCCAGCAGCCAATCCACACGGCCGTGAATGCCATCACTTTGTGGTATACCTACAGCCTTAGGTAGAAATAAACTTAGAATAATTATCTCTTGAATATCTTCTAGTAATTAATTTGTTCTCAAATTACTCTAAAACAATAAATAAACATGGTAGTTTTTAGTGACTTAAAACAGTTTTTGGAAAGTATGTGTTAGGCATAGTGAAGAAAAATAATGAAATTTTTCCTGTGTTGAAAATTTCACAAAATTTAAAAACTTAGGATGAAGTAAATATTCTATTGTTTTCCTTTTCTAGGAATGTTTTCCATAGACAAATATAATCCATGTGATTCTTTGTGGCTCTCATTTTTCCTCCTTTTAAAAAGAAATCTCTACAGTGGTTTACATATGCCTGTCCCTCCACTGAATGTTAGGTTTGTGGGTAACAGTTAACACATCTCTTTAATTTCATAGGTCTAAAGATTATAAAGAACATATGTGGGGAGCTGTACTTAAAGAACCACACTAAATGACTTTCATCTACACGTGAATTTGATTTAGATGATGAGTGTCCAGGCACTGAGCTGATGCTATAATGGATGATACTTTGGGGAACCTGGAAAAGGCAGAACGTATTTACATGTGGGAGGGAATGAATCACTGAGAAACCAGGGGACAGCTCATGGTACACAGCTTATAAAAAGACTCCCAATGATCCCTACTTCCTTATATAAAAGACTGCCTATGTGCAATCTTCTCTTCTTAAGTGTGGACTGGCTCTAGGGAATATAACATAACAAAAATGACAGGATACCATATCCAAGATTAGTTTGCAACAATACCATGACGTGTGTGTGTGTGTGTGTGTGTGTGTCTATGTCTGTGTCCGTCTCTGTCCCTACTGTCTCTCTCTCTCCTTCTCTCTCTCTCTCCCTCTCTCTCTCTCTCTCTCTCAACACTCTCTGTAGAGAAAGCACACTTCAATTTTGAGAGCTTTTCTATGGAGAAGTCTACATGGTATAAAAACTGATATCTCCAAGTAACATCTAGTGAGAACCTGAAGCCTACTAACACCTATGTGAGTGATCTTGGAAGTATATCCTCCCCAAGGAGAACCTTAAAATGACTGCATCCTCATTTAACATCTTTATTAGGCTTTTATTTGGCTTACGAGAGATCCTCCGCCAAAGGCATTCGATTAAGCTGTTCGGTCAGAGATGCTAATTTCTGGAATCACTTACAGAATAATTTTTTCTTCTTTACTCTGCCTTGCAAATTCAAGCTTTCTTCTGTTTCTTTGAGCTGTGATCTGAGACTCCTTAATTCAGTGATTCTTCAGTGCAGAACTTACGTTCTTCTCCCTGGTGTCTGAAAATTACTCAAGTCAGTAAACCAGGGACATTTTAGGGTCCACTTGGGTTGTTTTCCTTCTGTCAGCAACTGGAAATTTGTGTTGCTGTTGCCTAATTTCCGAAACCGGTGTGGCAAATACTGTCTTAGTTCCGGCTACTATAACAAAGTACCATAGACTGAGTGGCTTAGAAACTACAGAATTTTATTTCTTACAGTTCTGGAGGCTAGAATGGGTGCCAGTATGGTCCAGTTCTGGTGAGGGACCTTTTCTATGTTGCAGATTGCTCCTTTCTTTGTATCCTCAACTTGCAGAAAAAGAGCAAGAGAGGGCTCTGAAATTCTTTTCATAAGGGCGTTAGTTCCATTCAGGAGCGCTCTAGTCTCATGACCTCTATACCTCCCAAAGGCCCTACCCACTAATAGCATTATACTGTGTGTTAGGAATTTAATATATACATTTTAAGAGGACACAACAATTTAGCGCATAAAAATATCTTGTCTCTTTCTCTTTTTTCCTCTGTTTTTTTTTTTTTCTTCCTCTCTCTCTCTCTCTCCCCCTGGAGAAGCAAGTCTAGTATACCACATCTTCATGCTTGAAACATTCAGCAAGTTTTTAATTTTATTTATTATTTCTTTAATTTCAAAAATTTTATTTCATTCTTCAATAGTGCTACCACCTTCAAGACTGTCTCTTGTTCCTTTAAACACAGTAAAGACAGTTGTTTTCGTGTCTCTAGTCAATATTAAAACACTGGTATATTCCTACAGTTTGTTGATTTTGATAGGCTTTTTTTTTTTTTTTTAGATGGAGTTTCCCTCTTGCTTCCCCAGCTGGAGTGCAATGGCGCGACCTAGGCTCACTGCAACATCCGCCTCCTGTGTTCAAGTGATTCTCCTGCCTCAGCCTCCTAAGTAGCTGGAATTACAGGCATGTACCTCCACACTTGGCTAATTTTGTATTTTTAGTAGAGATGAAGTTTCTCCATGTTGGTCAGGCTGCTCTCAAACTCCTGACCTCAGGTGATCTGCCCACCTCGGCCTCCCAAAGTGCTGGGATTACAGGCGTGAGCCACCATGTCCAGCCAGTTTTGTTAGGTCTTAATCTTGTAGTTCAATTTTCTTTTCCCTATAGCTATCTTTGACTGTGTGCTGGATATTATACTTTAATAGCTGTATATAGCTACTAATACAAATATAACTACACATACAAATAATTTATTTCAGAACTATATTGGATATATATTATTTAAGAGAGAATTATGTTTTTCTAGTTTGGGCAACAGGCCTATAATTGAACGAGATTACCTAAAAACAAGTTCAAAGACTGAAATTCCCTGGATGATCTCTACTGGATTAGAATTAGGCAATATACACAGGAGATTAACACCAGACAGTAATTTCACAAGGGCTTTTTTTCTTCTGACTTACTCTGATCCTGTGAGAGCAGCCATTTGGTATCTCATTTTTATGGGCATGGTCTGCTGTGAGACCTTGCCCCTTTATCCACCTGATTTGAGTAGTGTCTTTTTTTTTTTTTTTTCTTTTTTTTTAAAATAATTAAAGCTTCAAAGACTGTCAATATAAAGGTGCTAATTTCTCTTAAGGGTAGATCACTGACAAGTTTGTTACCTCTCTGTTTTATTCTTCCTTTTACATGGCCTCTAATAATTGTTTCCTGTTTTGTCATCCCTTACAAAATTAAAAGTATTTTATTAAAATATTTCATTCATTATTTTTAGATTTTATTTTTCAGCATGAGTGTTGACTTGCATGACCTAGCCTACTGGTATGAACAATATGAAACAATTGAACATTTGCATGCCTTGATATTCCCATTTGTAAAATGGAGATAAAGTTTCAGAAACGTACTAATTAAATCAATTGAAATAATATATAAAATTATTGAGAAAATATAAAGCGTTTTTCTAATATTAAATATTTTAATTGCTTCATTAACTAAACATCATAGAGGGTGTTTATGGGTCTAGCAATAAGCTATCCACTGGGACTGTAAGATAACTGAAACACAGACCAGATTCTTGGAAGAATTTGTTTTGCGGTATGAGAAGTAAACAACATGAACCAGAAATAACTTCATAATGCAATAAATAATCCAATTTTTATAAATATATAGATATGCTAATAAATTACATACAATAAAGATGAGCATAACAATTCTTATAGAAGTCAGAAATAGTCTTTAAAGGGTATGGTAACTGGGCTCAGTTTGGAAGTTTGAGTGATATTTCATTGGTCAGAATAAAAGGGAGAAGTACATGGCTGGAAGAAAAGTTCTTTGGTGCAAAGTCATGAAGTCTGGAATGGAAGTGGTATATTGGGTAAAGATCTGAAACATCAGCAACAAGAGAGATCTTAAAAAGAAATAGCAAAAAATATAAGTAGGATAATCTGGAATCAGATTATGGAAGGTTTTGTATACATATTTCAGCCACTTGAACTTAAGCCTACTGCCATAAAGAGATAATAAAAGTTTTAGTGAAATGAAGTAACAATGAAATTGTGTACCTGAAATCTGTATTTGCTGAGAAAATGAAGGGCATAGTGGAAAAGCTAGAAATGGCAAAGTGGGAAGTCCATTTAAAGTTGATTAAAAGTTATGCATTCCAATTTATATGTGGTCACTGTTTAGGTAAAAGATTAAAAGATTCTGAACTTGGGCAAGAGCGGAGGAGTTAGGAGAGGAAAAATAGATTAAAAAGACATTTGGGAGGTAGAAGAGTCAGAATTTGAGTAATCAGTTTGAATGGTAGTGAAATAGGCAAAAAGCACGTTTGGATAGGTTAGTATCACATGACAGAATCTTCACTAGAACGCTCCAGGGGTTTGTATAAGTCTATAAGTGATGAGTGACCTTAATGCATACATTAGTAAAATCTATAGGGTAGAAAAGTTCACTCAGAGAGATTTGTAGAGTTAGGAAAGGAAAGGTGAAAATATGGAATTTGGGAACTGTGAATAGTTAGGGGGCAAGAAGAAAGAAAAAACAGATGAAATGTTGAGACAGTCTAGGCAGAATCTTAAGAAGAATTCAATGTGGAGTGCAGACCCAAAGGAAGAAAGGAGATTTCAGAAGGAGTGGACAGCTACATTAAAAGTTGCAGGGGAGTTAAAATAGAACAAGTTGATCGTTAGAAGCAGCAATTTTTGCAATAATATCAGAGTTGGTGTTAGAGTGAAGTTGATTTTATAGAAAAAGGAAGGAAGATGTATAGACAGCAAGTATAGATTTCTCTTTTTGAAAGTTTTAAATTAATGAGTGAGCGTCTAGATGAAACGGTGATTTTTAGAATATGAGGGACTTCCGCATGCTTTTGCATTTGGGGATAAGTCCTTAATGAAAGATTCTGCATATAAAAGTGAAGGGACGGCCGGGCGCGGTGGCTCACGTCCCCAGCACTTTGGGAGGCCGAGACGGGCAGATCACAAGGTCAGGAGATCGAGACCATCCTGGCTAACACGGTGAAACCCCGTCTCTACTAAAATACAAAAAAAAAATTAGCAAGGCGTGGTGGCAGGTGCCTGTAGTCTCAGCTACTCAGGAGGCTGAGGCAGGAGAATGGCGTGAACTCGGGAGGCGGAGCTTGCAGTGAGCCGAGATCGCGCCACTGCACTCCAGCCTGGGCGACAGAGCAAGACTCTGTCGCAAAAAAAAAAAAAAAAGTGAAAGGATATAATTGAAGAAAGACAGTGATGAAAAGCAAGAGAAATGTTTCCATTGTCAGGTTCATGAAATGGTTTTGTATTTCCAAGTCTGCACTCCTATATTTAGGAGTGATTCATAACTCATAGTGTGGTAAATATTATCATGGGCATTAGAAGTAGATGTAAAATTGACTGTACAATAAAAAGATAGTGCCTTGGTTGTGGTGTAATAATATAAAGAGTCAGACCCCCCATAAATGTGGTTAATTGAGGTAAACTCCCAATTAATCTTTAGGGAAGCTTCTCAGTGTGAATAAAGAAAAAAGTAAGACAATGGTCCTACTGTCACGGGATTTACATTTAGTGTCTTTTAATCACAGAGCAAATAACTTTAAAAATTTCCAAAGTTAGGTGCACAGAAATACGTTTCCATACTTTATTTTACTTATGTTCACTTTTTAGTAGTTGACATACCCTCCTACAATATTTAAAAAGGCTAAAAGTTATTACATATTTTACTCCCATCCTTGTTTTCCATCCACCCATTTCTCTGCTTAGAGGTATTCAGTGTTATTAGTTTTACTTATACTAGTTAAGATAATACATGCTCACAAAAGAAAATGCTTACAAAGGCACAAACACACACACACCCCATAGATGGTCATACACTTGACCCTTGGACAATGCAGCAGTTAGATGTGCCAACTCCGTGTGAAGTAGAAAAGCTGCATATAACTTTTGACTCCCTCAAAACTACTAGTAGCTTACTGTTGGCAAAAAACCTTATTGACAGCATAAACAGTTGATTAACACATACTTTGTATGTTATATGTATTATATACTGTATTCTTACAATAAAGTGTGGTAAAGAAAATGTTATTAAGAAAATCATAAGGAAGAGAAAATTGACTTATTCATTAAGTGGAAGTAGATCATTATAAAGGTCTTCATCCTCATCATCTTGACATTGAACAGGTTAAGGAAAAGGTGGAGGAAAGGAAGGGGTTGGTCTTGTTTCAGGGGTGTCAGAGGTGGAAGAAGTTGAAGAGACAAAAGGGGAAACAGAAGAGGTAGACACAGTCAGTGTACTTTTATGGAAATACTGTAATTTCTGTTTTTTTATTTATCTAGAAATGTTTTTATATGGTACCAATCCCTCTTTGACTATTCGCTTAGTTTCAGTGTCCATATCATGGAAGGGTACGTGTCATAAAAGAAGATGAAAGCAGTCTGGAGTAACGAGAACACTTCTGCCTGAATGTATAGTGTCAATTTGTTTTCTGGCACTGCTTCTTCTACCGTTTCTTCCTCATCATCTGGCTCAGGTTTGGAAGCATTCATCTCCATTGAGTTGTGTCTTCTGTCTACTCCTCTGGTGCGACATCTGTTAGCTCTGAACTGCTTCAAAATCTGTCTTGAACTCATTCAAGCCCCTCTGCACTCACCTTTTTGCCATATCCACAATTTATTTGTAAATTCTGTGAAGTCATGCACAACATCTAGACACAGTTTTCTCCAGCAGGAATATATTGTTACAGACTTGATAGCTTCCACACCAACAGCAATGGAATCTTCAATGGTGTAATTCCTCCAGATGTTCATGAATTTTTTTTCTCTTTCAAAGTTATCTTCCATAGTGTGGAAATATTCTTTCCATAGATTATCATGTGTAATGACGTTTCAGTTCCTCATGATCCCACGATATAGAAGTTGAACTAGGATGGCATGTTTGGGAGCTAGCAGACCACTTTAATATCTGTGGTGTTGAACTCATGAGGTTATAGGTGGCCAGGGGACTTGTCCAGTATCAAAAGAACTTTAAAAGGCAGTCCCTTACTGACAGTGTACTTCCTGACTTTAGGGACAAAGCATCATTAAAACCAATTCAGAAAAACTGTTGTCATTGTCCAGGCCTTGTTGTTGTACAGCCAGAGACTGGCAGCTGGTGTTTATCTTTTCGCTTCGAGTCTCAGGGAATTAGCAGCTGTATAGATAAGGGCAGTCGTGATCATAAACCTGACTGTATTTGCACAAAGCAGTAAGAGTCATCCTATCCCTTCCTGCCTTAAATCCCAGTGCTCACTTCTATTCCTTACTAAGAAATGTCCTTTGTTGCATTTTTTTTTTTTCCCCAGAATAGGGCATTTTTGTCTGCATTCAAATTTTGCTCAGGCAGATATACTTTCTCCTCAGTGATTTTCATAATTGTGTCTGGGAAATTTCTGCTGCCTCTTGACCAACAGAAGCTGCTTTTCCTGTTACATTAACATTTTTTAAGCCAAACATCTTTCTAAAACTATCAAACCATCCTTTGCTGGCATTAAATTCTCCACCTTCAAATCCTTCACCTTCATTTTGCTTTAAGTTGTCATATAATGACATCATTTTAACTGATAATATTAGAGTCTATATGTATGCCTTTCTTATAGCAATCCTGTACCCTTATAAAAGCTACATATACAATATAAAATTAGAAGTTATTTCACAAAAAGTACAAGGTTTTTGTACCTGCTGGCAGAGCTGCTGTGACAGTCATGAATTTCCTTTTCTTTGTTTACAGCAATCCTTGGGCTGGGTTCCATTTCTCTTGAAATGGCAGGCAGCAGAAATTTATTCAGTTGAGCCAGCTATAGACCTCAATCTACAGCACAGATCAAATCATTCAAATTTTTTCTTGTAATGTCATGATTTTTTCTTCTTCCTGGTAACACTTTTGGCATCACTAATGTCATTTTGTATTTGTTCTATGGTGTTATTCCAGGTTTATGGTACTGCACAAAGCATGATGAAAAATAAGCCAGAACTGCAAAAGGTCACTTTTTACTAACATACACAATTTACCGAAGAGAAGAACTGTGTGCTGGGAGATGATTACCTTCACATGGTGTTTTAAGTGGACACTAACAACACTTTAGCTCACCATAATAGCAAGAAGAGGGGACTACAAAATTATTATAGTAGCACAGTATTTACTGCAATTAATTGCCTACTGTTATTATTTAATACTGAATGTCCTTTTCACTGCAAATGCCACCAGGTACAGTCTGTCAGTGTATACATACATGATTTGAGTATATTTTATGGCAGTAAACAATAAAATTGGCTGGTATCTACATACATTTTATGGATTCATGACATACCTAACTTTTTCTTAATTTTTTGATATTTCTAGGTTACATGACTCATCTCTTGAGTTTTTTAAAATTGTCATGAATCCCCAAAATTTTTCCAAAATATTCATTAAAAGAAAATCTTATATAGGTGGACCTGCATAGCTCAAATGCTTGTTGTTCAAGAGACAACTGTATTATATGTACATGCTTAAATGTCTTGCAATCTCACTTAACATCATATTCAATAGAATATTTTTATTTTTTGTTTCTTAATATTTCTTTCAATCAGTATGACAATGTAGTCAATCATTTCAACATAGTTAGACTTTTAGGCTATCTCTAGTCTTAAGCTAATGTTAAAAATGCTGCAAATAATTGTGCATATGTCATTTTACTGACTAATCTTTTAATTTTTTCCATTTTTTTTTCAATTTTATTTTGCTTGCTTCTCTCATCTTGCTTCGCTATACTTTTTTTTTTAGCCCTATCCATTTTATTTTTTGTCAATATAATGCAGCGAGAGGGAATTTTATTCCTTCTTCTTCCTTATGCTCGCTAACTGTTGCTTCATTTTCTCCTCTCGCCTTACTCTATCTTTAAGAACCCCTTAAAAACTGATTTATTTTACTATTAATAAAGGCATTTAATGTATTTCTTTTTTTCTTAGTTTTTGGCAAATTGTTGGACCACAATTGAATCATCTCTTTGGAAACAGCTTTCTTTTTGAGCTCATTTGCAGGTTGATATTTTTCTTTTCCACAGTCGTTGATACTGTTTTGCAGTATACATCTTGTACTGATTACTTTTTTATTAACTGTCTTTGAATACACGAAGATTTTCTTCCCCCAGCTATTTGCTGTGAAGTGCTCAGGGTCATAATTCAGGAAGTTAAAACTTTTTTTGGATGACCAAGAGTTGTGTAGATGAATTCTTTCCTATTTTATGTCTCTCTACATAATATTTATTTTATTTGACCACCAGCACTGAATGTCTCTCTGGTTTGAAGTGCAGAGTGCTTCCTGAAAATATAGCTACTTTTATAGATCTCATCCAGCCCTTCTTTCCCTCAATCTCTGAAGTAAACAAGGTCTAGCTCCTGCTTTCAGCTTTTATACCCATTTTTTTTTTTCATTTCGCATAAAGTAAAATTTTGGATTGTACCTTCAGGGATTGCTCCTCAAATTGAAATGATTATTCTCTGTACTCCTCTGAGCTCTTTCAAATATCTGAGTATTTGATATTTTGAAGACAATATTTTGGGATAGCTGTCTCTTCTTTCCCCCGCCTTAATCTTGGGACATCATCTTACCTTCAATCCTAATCAAATACATTATGCCAATTTTTTCATAGATACTATCTCAATAGTTTCTTGCAATATTTTTACTTATAGTTTAGAAGATAAGAAGCTAAGTCTGAAAAAATAATCATTCAACTTTCGGTCAGACAATTCAGAAGTAACTAAGCCAAACATTCAAACCAGATATGTCTGACTTCAAACACCATTCTTTTTTACCATAGACAACACTGCTATAGAAAATATTTTTCAGAAAAATACAGTTAATGATGGATATTGAGGTAAAATCCAATCTATGATACTATTTATGAGTTAGAAATAAAACATAAATACATAATAAGTATGATAATATTGTTACATTTGTACTATGAAAACATTTACTGTTTTCTAACATTATAAGTTGAGGGATGTACTTTGCAACTTAAAGTCTTTAACATTTATGGATTGATTTTGCCACCCACAACCACAGCTCCAGGTACCATTACAAAAGAAAACTCTTTAAAATGACTTTATGACTTTTATCAACTGGCCAAATTCTTAACACATAGGTAGAAAAATAAGCACCCTACCTTAAACTCGATGTAGAAAAAAGTATTACATAGCACATAACAGCAATAGATAAAACTTCCTCAAAATCTTGATAAATAAATGCTCCACTGAGCAAAGCACTTGCATTAAGCTCTCTTTCAAACAACAGTCTCTTTCTCATTAGATTACTGAATACCAGTGTGACCTGTTTACAAAACAATGCAATGGACAATTTGATTTGAAGTCTATCTCACCTTAATTTAGAATAAAAACACACTTTTCCTCCTCTTCGTTCACATGTTTAAGTTAGTCTTTGGTGGTGGTGGTGTTGTTTAATAAGGATTTTTTTAGAGGCCTAAAAGGAAATGCTTTCCATTTTAGAAAAATGCCTGGAGTTTCCTGGCTGTATGTGTGATAAAGCAGTATATAAATCCAAGTTGTTGTTGTTGTTAATGGGATCTGTTCTCACAAAACGTCATTGTATGAGCGGCTTTTATGCTGAGGCTGCCAACAGGAGGGAGGGAAGTGGAGATTTTACTCTTGCTTTAAAAGGAAATAATCAGTCTGCAGGTGGCTGCATAGTGGGATAAGCAAACGGACTAAGTGTAGCACATGGTTTTCCGCACAGAATAACACCAAACAAGAATGAATCAGATAAAGATCTTTTGTACAAGCAGTGTTCTAAAGAAAAGCTTTGAGCTCCTAACTCCTCATGTTTATGCAGGAAAATCATGGTATGCTTAAAATTAGATTTTTCTCCACAGGAACTTCTTACTAAAATGTAGAACTGAAGTAGTATATAATTTTAACACTTCTATTCTTCCAAATCATCTTAACCAATTCTGAATCAGTGTTAGGATGTTATCGGCCAAAATGAATCCATGCTCTTTGATCTGCACTGTCAACCCTAAGATCAGAGTCAATTCTTTTTTTTTCCCAAAGAATTTGTCCAAGGTTCAGAGTTAATATATACTTTTATTTAGCTCTAAATAGGAAATGATTTCTTGAAAGGAGAAAGTAGGCTTAAAGCAGTGTTGAATTATTCCAAAGAAATGCATTATTTCAGGTTTTTCATAATCTTTTATTCAACTCAACATTATTGTGCAGTTGAAAATATTTAGATCACCCCATGGAATTTGGAAAATATGTTGCTTCAAGTCTGTAGGACAATGAAATCAGGATAATTTCAACTCAGTCTGATTATCAAAGGTAAGTACTTTCTTGAAAAATACTGCCAGATACCACAGCTTGCTGAGGGAAAAATGAGAGATGCCAAAATTCATTTCAAAATTCATGCATGTGTTTGGAAAAGAGTTTTAGCAACAACAAAGGTGTTCACTGTTATAAGATGTTCAGCCGCTTACCTCTAGCTTCAGAGAGTCTATTGCCTGTTCTTGTCACCTAACTCTCACGTTGGGAGGCAGCTGAGTGGCCTCCAGGATAACCATATTGCGGCACAAAAGAAAGAAGATGAGATGGAAGAGTTCCAGCTTCAGCCCAGCAGAGCCTGTGAGCTGGTGCCAAAGATAACAGAGTAGCATCAAAGGCTGTATGGGACAGCTGCACTGGCAGGGAGCTACAAAGGCAAAAGAGAGCGGGAAAGGGAGGAGAGAGAGACAGACAGACAGAGAGACAGAGAGAGAGAGAAACAGAGAGAAAGACAAAGACAGAAACAGAGAGAGAGAGACATTGAGACAGAGAGAGAGAAAGATACAGAGAGGAAGATCTTGAAATATTTATATTGTAGTATCATGAGTTCTAAAGGACGCAGGAGAAATGGGATAAAGAGATGAAAGACAACAGAGGAAAATAGAGAAGATGGATAGAGGAATAAAGGAGGGAAAGTAAAGAGAAAAAAGGAGGAAGAGAAAGAGAGAGAAGTAAAACAAAGAAGGGAGGATGAGAACCCTGTGCATGGTGACAGAAAGCAAGGCTGCTGGACTAACTTAAAGGTTCTAAAAACAATGAAGTGGATCATTAGGAAGCTGGTCATATATTTAGGTTCCTCCTCAAGCAATTGGGAGGGCAACAATCAGCTCTTTTGTTACAATTTCCTTCAGGATTTTTTTGTTAAATATGTCAACCACCAAAACAACAATTGCAAAAATAAAAGACAATTCGTGCTGAAAATAAATCAATTCTAACTTTGTTAGGGAGTTTAACAGTAGGTTAGGGAAATGAGGAAGGTGCTGAGTGTGTGTGTGTGTGTGTGTGTATGTGCGCACACTTCAAGTTGCTGACAATATATTATAGAAATGATCAGTTATGAAACATTAGGTTAGCTAATGAAAAACTAATAGGTAGAATATTTGATCTACAGCAGGGATTCTCAACCAGGGGCATTTTTTTCCTCTCCAGAGACATTTGACAATGTCTGGAGACATTTTGATTGTCATGACTGCAGAGTGCAACTGGCAGTTAGTGGACGCAGGCCAAGGATACTGCTAAACATCCTAGAATGCAGAGGATAGCACAACAGAGAAATACACAACCCAAAATGTCAATAGGACAGAGGAGGTTGGGAAACCTTGATGTGCAGTTAGAGAGACGTATGTTTAGATTTGGATTAAACACTTTGCTGGTTGTGTGACCTTGGACAAGTTATTTCAGTTCTTTGTGTCTCAGTTTCATCATTGATAAAATGGAGATAACATTATTTCTTCAACATAGTGTCAACTTTAGCCCTGTGTCTGGCACTAGACTGGTATGCAGTAGCTATTATTTCCTTTTTCTTTCTTTCCATAATCTAAGTGTGGGATGAAGTAAAATAAAATAATAGCAATTAGTGGATAAAATATGCCCCAACTTTTTTTCTACTATGTATGGGAAGGTTAGAAATAATGCCAGTTTTCATAGCACATAAAGATGCCATAAATTCTTGCCAAAACAAACTAGTAAATAATAGAAATGAAGTTCTCTGAATAAATTAAAAAGGGGGCCTTTTCTTAACTGAATATATTAATAAAATATAACATTTTTATTGTTTTAACATTTATACTCTTGTATTCAATGCCTTTTCTCTTCATCTAAACCCTAGGCTATGTTGTCATCTATAGGCACAGTTTCTCTTTTCCATGACGTACCACACATGTAATGCCCTGTTTAGGACTATAATTCCTACTGTGCTGTAAGCTTGTGGAAATAAACTGAGACTACCCAAAAGAGAATGAACAAATGCTATTTATTCACTACTTGCTACAGCAAGGAAGTAAGTCAACATTACTTACATTTGGCACAGACTCAATGCCAGGCAGAGGAGTGGGAAAGCTTTCTCGTAGGAAAAAAAAAAAAAAAAAAAGAAGGATTCAGGTATACCTTCACTGGGGATGGTGGCATAGGGAGGCTGGAAATGGAGTAACTAAAAGTAGAGCATTCTGTGTCATTGGTTGAAAGAGATCTATTTGGTTTTCTCTGGTTGGTCCTAAGTTGGAAGTAGCAACAAAAATTGGGGTAACTGTCAGCTATTGATCTGATCAAATACTGACTGTTTGAGACTGAAGACTACAGAAGAGGTGATTTGGCTTCTTGAGCTGGTTGCTGAAGGCATGAGTCAGAATTCTAGTTTAATATATGATCCGGCTGCTGTCCATTTGACTATTTAGCTGTTCAAGCTCCCAGAAAAGAGATATAATGTTTATCTTATTCTGTTTCCAAAGCTGAGTTGAGCAAGTTAAAAGTAACAGTGACTAAAAGAATGCAAAGAAATGCCCAGTAGTGAGTAAAGGACTTGTATTCTAGATTATATTCCTTTCTTTTAGTACTCATTTTAGAGATCTCCAGTAGAATAGGTGGTAGTTAAAATAGAAGAATCACATGAAAGCAGGACTTCCGATTTCCAAATAAATCACATGGATCTAGGAAAAATACATACATTTTATTCAACAAAGATTTATTGAACACTAAATATGGATTTAATCCTTTGCCTGTAAGGAGTTCAGATTTTATTGAGGGAGATAGACACATAAAAAGACAATTATAGACGTATGCTCCTGGCCTTGATAGAGTAGCAGTCTAGATTTATTCTCTTGCCTCAATTAATTTAAAAGCAGGACAAATATATAAACTTGTTTTCAATCATTGAAGAGTAGGCAGCTCAGCAGAGTGACCTTAAGAGAAGGAAAATAAAGTAAGCATAACAATTGCCCAGCTTGCAGCTTGGACAGTTCAGGTAGACGTTAGAGCACAGAAGACCCCAAACGGGGCCCAGTCATCTCCCTAAATTGATGAGACAGAGTTTATTCAGAGTGGTCCCTCAAGTCTCTAGCTGAGTAGTGGTCAGTAAAGATAAGTAAGAAAACCACCTGAGGCTATGAAAAGAAACACACAGGAAAGGGCAGGTAGGATAATGATCAGAGTTGACACAGGGGTTTGGGAACAGTGTGTTCTCACCAACCAGAGTAGAAAGACCTTGAAACTCACGGAGAATTGAATAGAGTATTCAGAAAGGTCCACTTTGTAGACAGGACAAAATGCATGTACCACCAAAGGAAAATAAAGTGAGTATATTGAACCTCATAAAATTTAAAATGTATTCTTTTCACATGATGATGTTGTCAAGAAAATGAAGAGGCAAGACAGAGACAGGAAGAAAATGTTTGCAAAACAAATATTCTAAAAAGGGCCTGAATCTAGAATATATAAGGAATTTTTACAGTATAATAATACTAATAATCTCCCTCCAAATAATTTGTACACTTTAGCAAAGAAGATATATAGATAGCAACTGAGTACATATCATATAGAGATGCTAAATTTCCATTGTCATTAGAAAAATGCAAACTAAAACCACAGCATACCACTACCCATTTATTAAAATAGCTAAAATGAAAATGGCTGCTTATCGAATTGTTAGCAAGAATATAGAGATTGAAATTCTCATACATTCCTGGTGAGAATGTAAAATGGTACAAGTGTTTGGGAAAACAGATTGGCATTTTCTTAAAAAGTGAAATATATACATACAAAATGATTCTGCCACTCCATGACCTTGAAAGGAAAATGAAAGCAAATGTCCACACAAAGACTTGTATGCAAATGTTGGTAACAGTTTTATTCACACACCAACTTTCATCAACAGGTGACTGGATAAACAATTTCTGGTCTTTCTATGCAATATAAATTCTACTCAGCCATTGAAAGGAACTGTCACTTCTATATGTACTAATATGGATGAAACTTAAAATAATTGCAGTGACAAAGTCAAACATAAAAGGAATTATGTTCTGTGTTTTCATTTATATTACATGTTTAAAAATACAAAATCTTCTATTGTGACAGAATGTAGATTGGTGCTTGCCTGGAGATGAGGTAGGGGAGGGAGAGGAAGGGATGGATTCCACCAGGGCAATAGGACATTTTACAGAATGATGAATATGTTCATTATCTTAGTTGTAGTCATGGTTTCATATGGGGTGGGTGTGTGTGTGTGTGTGTGTGTGTGTCAAGACTCACCAAATTTTACACATGAAGTATGTACAGTTTATTACATATCAATTATGCTTTGATAAAAGCTGTAAAAATTGATCGGTTTATTCTTGATCAACAATGTTCAGGTACATTTCTTTTCTTCTTTATGGACAACCTTTTTTCTTAGTTTTATCAAATTAGTTTTATACTATGCTTTAGTCACCTTTTTTCTTCTTATAATATTAGGTATTCTTGTTCACTCAACTTAATAAAATCAGCAAGCTTAATATAGTCTCTATTTCAACAATTAGAGAATATATAACCAAATTTACAGCAAGTTTTGAGGAGTTTTAAATATTTATACATGGAGTTGGGTAGGCAGCAGATTGATTTACCTTGGAGAACAGATACTTTTCGGAGGTAAGAATAAATTTCTAAAAAGAAAAAATAAACCTGAAAAAAATATAAGTTTAACATTTTTTATAAAATTAAATTTGAGATTCAGAAATACGTTCATCAAGTTGTTGAATACAGATAGTGACTTCATGAGGTAAACAATTTTAGTATGGTTTGGGATTGGGTTTATGATGTGGAGAATTTTTAACATAACCAATCATTTCAGTTGCACATATTAGGTATACATCTAATAAGGCCAAATTTACAAAATTAGTAAAATAAACAGGATTACAATATTTCAAGTGAAATGATATTTTTAAAGCATTAGTCACTTTTTAATTAATCATGATAAGCAATAGATATTGATTTGCAAATGAATACCTTTTTATTTCTGAAAGCAATATCTGCATGTTTTATTAAAAGTAGTAGGTATTTTTATAAATCAAAATTAATTTATAACTCGATTTATCTGTTATATTGTAAAACTGAGCAAATTACTCAGATCACGAAAACAAAAAACTTTGTCAAATTGTTACATAGAAATTTCAAGCAATAGTGTTTGGTTAGTCTTCACTCTCCCAGTTAATTGTTGTTATCCCCAAATTTTGTGTGTAGACTCTGTTTTACAATTGTTAGGAACCACTGTATAACTGTATCTTTGGCCTTATTTTGCTAGTTCCTCCATTTGCTTTGGATGCTATAACGTTTTATTTGCTATGTCTGAATTAATAGCTCTGTTCCAATAACAAACTAAAATGTTCTCCAGGCAACTTCAATATCCTAAGGAAAACATGGTCCAAGCAATCTATTTTCTGACACTCTTTTACACTTACCCATCCACAGTGATGGAAAAAGTGACATAGTATAGATCTGCAAATGACAGATTCCCAGTCAGGTTTGTTTCCCCAGCCCTAAACTCACTTAGCAACTCAGACCAAAGAATTTGCTGATTATATGCTATACATATACACACAGCCCAACTTAAACACATTCTCTGAAAATCAAAATGACACAAATGTCCTAAGAATCTATACATAGTTAGAGAACTCTTGCAAAACAGCAAGAAATAAAGGTTAACTCTCCTAAATCATGTTCTTTGATATTTCAGCTTCTCTGACCTAAATGACTCCTACTTCTTAAGTCTGTTGTAACCCATGTACTGAAACACATCCACAAAACCAGAAAGATGCCAGAAAAAGACATCAAATGAAATTCAAAACAGAAGATAATCAGTGAATTGGTAAGAATCAAATTAGGCAATTCTGAAACATGTATACGATGGGAGATTGTAAAACAGTGATAAGAGAATCAGTGGACAATAACTGATTAAAGTAAACAAGTTAATATTTTCAGAATAATTTACTTAGCAATGTTATACAAATCTCTCAACTAGAAAAGGCAAAGCATCTTCATAATCTAATTATTTCAAAAATTATATTAGCATAATAATCCAGTGCCATCCTTGGTATGGTATTGCTATTGAGTGCTTCAGTTGCCATGATGGCAAAATAATTTAGAGAAAGTAGATGTTCATTTTTGTAAAGAAAGCTTTTTAGGGTATCACAGATAAATAAAATATTTTGATTGAATAAAAATGGTTGCTATAATATGTTAGTATAAAATAATCCCAACGAAAACACTTTTAAGTAATTAATTACTTGATATCTACAATGGAATAAAGCACATTAAGAACCTTATGATAAGGATTAAAACACAAAATACCAAACAAAGGAAAACTTCAGTGACATTTTAAACATTTCTGATGTTTCAGCTTAGCGCTAAAGTTAATAATATGCTAAATGCACAGTGTCTTACACATGGTATATTCTCAATACATCTCCATTGAAGAAATGGAAGAAAAAAGTGCCCATATAAATCCTATAAATCTTAAAATTATATTTATTCTATTTTTTCTCATTGCTATTGAGTTTCAGAATGCATTGTGCTATGAATCATATTTCCATATACTCCAGTAAAAATTGAGTATGTGCTTATATTTTAAATAATTAAACATATTAAAATATTGACATAGAAAAGTTTTACAATGAAATGTCTGTAAGGAATAAGGAATATAATCAATGTATTACAGATTTAAAGTGTTTTGGTTGAGGTCACTAAAGTCCAACCCTGAGCTAAATCTATTTCATTAACTAACGGCAAAATATTGATTTAAGCTCCAAGAAAAGCTGAAAGGATAAAAGTTACGTAATGCTGAGATTAATTTAGTTACTCGCAAATCACATGGTACCAAATGAATATTTGTAAAGAAACCTGACAGGAAAAGAATTTTAATAAAATAAAAGATGAATTGTCTTAATTAACTTCAAAGAAGTGTAGTAAGCAAAACTTCTATCACATATTCTCTGTCCAAAAGAGAGATAATTATGAGAACAAACTATTTGTTAAACGATATTTTGGGTAATTTATATTTATTAACTCTGAATTCTTACAACATCCCTAGGCATTTGCATATTTTATAGGCGGAAAAACATACCAAAAACAAACCTTTCGTGTTCATCCTATAGGCAATCTCACTGTAGATTCTTTGCAACTACTCTACACTGCCCCTAGGTTGTTACAGTTTATGGAAGTTTGGTGCCAGGAGGAACACCAAGATCTAAGCTGTCATATTTTTGGCAGATTTTTTTTGTCATGCATTTTTCACTTTCCAATGGGCAAAAACTATAAGACATTTTTTTGGCAATGCAATTCCTGTATATTACCTCTATATTTCAATATTTTTATGATGTATAATTTGAGGCATTTTAAAAAGCATTATTAAATGGTATTACTATAATTCAGTTTGAGGCACAGTGATATTTTTCATAGCATCTCTGGGAAACATCATGTGCTTATTAGAAGGGAAATATTCTGACATCAATACCTGTAGGCAGTTTGGTTGAAAGAGAAATGCATTTGAATATGATTCTCATAATACAGACAATCATAGCTGCATTTCAAGTTCAGAAAGGAGGAACAGCTTTACTCCTAAATAAAAATAGATGTTATGTCAGAAGGTTTTAAAATCCATGCTCTTTAAAGCTACAATATTCAGAAGCCTAGAAAAATAATCTGATATAATCCAAATAAACACCCCTGTCTGTCACATAACCTTTAATTATGATCTGGCAACTGTAATTTCACCTAATTAGAAAAGGTGAACCCAATTTGGAACTGAAAATTATATCTTTTATGAAAGCTTTTATGAAATTAAGTCTTCCTTAGACTGACAGACTCAGTCAGTATGGTCTGAGGTGCCCTATGATGTGACACTTTTGATAAATCAGTGAGCCATCTCAAAAAGCTTCTAGATGGAACCAGTTACTGGTTTTAATGCTAGTAGCTATAGCTTTCCAATTAAGACTTGCAGTATAACGTATGAGGGTTGGCACTCTAACCCCTCCAATCTCCCTGAACTCTTGTTTTCTCATTTGTAAATGGGGATAAAAATTCCAACATTTAAATGAAATTATAAGAGCTAAACAAGAAATCATAGGAAAATACTCTGATAGGCACTCAAATCATTTTAACTGAATTTAGTTGCAATTAATTCAGGATTGTATGCTTTTGATAATACACAATTCTACTTAGAGTAAGGGAAATCTTTATTAAGAATAAAAGCCTAGACTATTTTTTAGTTTTACAATATACAGAAATTAAAGTTTCACAGGTTGATTATGTGATTTTACTCAATAAAAATAAATTGAACAAAAAAGAGTAGAAGTTTTAAATCCCTAAGATCTTTAAAATGACTAGCCTAATGAATTTTGGTTGAACAAAATGTTATTTAAAATATGTAAGTAAATAAAAATCCCAATATTCTATTGAGAGTAGCAACTAACAGACATTTTTGTGAAAGAATTTATTATGAAATTTACATAGATGAGACGAAAAGTTTTAAGATCCTATATATTAAAGGCACAGTCCAGGCTTCAGATTTCAGCTATTTCAAGCCTTATCAAAAAACTGACATTGTCCTAAAATTGAAATTATTTATTTAAAAATAGGATCCTAATCAAACCTTCAGAATCTCTGAATGACAACAACAAAAAATCATTGTATTAAAAGAGCAAACACAAAAATATATATAGAATTATTTTTTCTCTAAAGTTTAAAAACACAACCCAAAAAAGTTTCTTTTTGGTCTTTACTAGTCTATAAATGATTTCAAAAAGTTATTAATGCAAAGCTTCGTAGATTTTAATGTGCCTAAATAAAATTGAGAAGTGAACCTTACTACTAGGTCCATCTTAATAATGTATTGTTTTGTAGTTCTGTTATCTAGTGAAAATAAATGAAACAAAACACCAGCATGACAGCAAGCACAGATATTCTATTTGTATGTTTTCTACTGGTGCTCCCAGAGAATAGAAGGTAGACATGAGGAAAAAAGACTTTTGGTAAATGTGAGAGTCTTTTAGCAGAATTTAAGGTGTTGTTTTTCAAATATAATTTCAAGAGAATTTTTATAAACTTCTCCCTACTATTGCAAAAGGCATTCTGCAGAAAATTCATCATCATATATTGTGCAAGGAGAAATATGGGCATTAAAATGTTCAAAGAGTGTTACAACTTTTAATTTTTTATTTCAGATGTATTTGGACAATGGCTGGAAGAAAAATACATACAGTTCATTCAGTCTATAGTAAAGATAGAAAGGTTTAAAGGTTGAAGCTTGAGGAACTAGCAAAAGATCTTGTGAACTGTAACAAATATATGTAGAATATTCCATAAATTTAAGAAAAGAATCAATATTATGTTAAAAGAAACCGTTCTTGACAGGAATAGCACAAGTACTAGTCTCACAGCTTCTGGATAAAGATTGAGCTATGTTCTTTAGGCAAGGAGTTGTAATGTACATGAGAACATGTTTCAATAATAACTATCATGTATGAATTGATACTGTTCATCCTAAATATTTATCATTAAACTTAAGCACTAAGCAAAGTCAGTCATTTTTAAGATTTTATTAACTACAGAATGAGGATTTATATAAGATCCACTAGAATATAAACAAATGAAAATGTTTTACTATAGGTCAAAACAGAAGCAAAATTTCACCTTCCCCTGTTAATCTAAGGTCAGGAATAGGTAAAAACATTAAACTTCATCTAACCTATAAATTCCCATTAAAATAATTCTCATTAAAAGTAAAAAGAAGTTGGTTTGACAGTTTTAATTATCAATAAATTAACCAAACACTTTAGTATGATGTTGATATATAGCAACAACTACTCAAATATTAATAGGTTTTGAGCTGACCACCTTGGAGTATTTCATTTTTGCTAATAATGATAAATAGTATTTTTGTAATATTGTAAAGAACTGGCAGGTAGGAATCATATCTGTACATATTAAAATATCAATAATTCTGTTTCTGTTTTTATTTAGTCACTACTTCATTTTAGTCCACTAAGCTGAAATTACTTGCATAGGAGTTATCGAGGTCTGACAGTTATGTTGGGGAGCACTTGCAGTCAAGAAAAATAACCTAATAGAACTTTCTTGTGAGAGTTGCCAATAAATTTTTTCTACAGGTGATACGCTTTCTTTCTCTTTCTCTCTTGTTTTTTTTTTTTTTTTTTTTTTTTTTTTTTTTTTTTTGATACTGAGTCTCACCCCGTAGCCCAGGCTGGAGTGCAATGGCGTGAGCTTGTCTCATTGCAACCTCTGCCTCCCCAGTTCAAGCGATTCTCCTTCCTCAGCCTCCTGAGTAGCTGGGATTACAGTTGTCTACCACCATGTCCGGCTAATTTTTGTATTTTTAGTAGGGACAAGGTTTCACTATCTTGGCCAGGCTGGTCTCGAACTCTGAACTCAGGTGATCCACCCGCCTCAGCTTCCGGATTATGGTGTGAGCCACTGTCCCCGGCTGATACACTTTCTATATAATGTACTCTTTCCTCATTTTTTTTTTTTTTTTTTTGCTCTGAGTACATTGCACATTTTCTTTCACATAAAATGAATCATGCATTCATGAAAGTAAAAAACAGGTGCACCTTTCTATCCTACAGCTAACTTACAGTTTTTAATTACTTTGCAACCCTTGAACATATTCTTTTTTAGAAATATGTGACTGGATCTTTCTGACATTAACAAGTGCAGGAAAATAAATTCAGGTTTTTCTTTATTCCCTCTATTTGCCCATATTAAACAAGGAAATAAAACAAGTAAAATAACGTGAAAAGCAGAAGCACACTCACAAAGATTTACCACATCTCTGATGACTTACTACTTTATATTAAACCATAAAGACCTTAGGAAAATGTATTTTTATGTGTCTTTTAGTGCAGTCACATTCATTGACAAAATTAATGCTCTTGCACCAGACTGCATGGGTTCAAATCTTGCCTCTATTATTTATTATCTGTGTCTACTGGAGCAAATACCTTCCTTTCTTTGATCCTTTAGACTTCTGAGTTTATAACATGGGAATAATAACATCTATCTAGTAGAGTTTTGTGATGTATATATGAACACAAAAATATTGTTAGATCTGTTTTTGATATATAGCATATTTTCAGTAAATATGAACCACTATTATTATGTGACTTGGATCTCTCAAACAGATTGGAAGCTACTTTGTGACAGTGGTAAGGAATATAACTATTGCTAGTCTGGTACTCTTGGTATCTCCAAAAGACACTAAATATTTCATGATAACAATGGTATTGGCAACAGTAACGACATTGTTACTTGGCCATACATGTATTAATAATAATCATCTTAAATATAAATAGAAGTGTTAGTCAAACTTTGAAGCCTTGAATGACATGATTGATGCATTTAGTTGGGTACAATGAACAGTGAATGCACACAAAATGAAATAATAAGAAGTGAAAAAATAAGGAAACAGAAATGAGAAAGATATTTAAAAAGGGAAAGAAAGGCAAATAGTAGAAAATGGCTGATGTTTTTCTCATTGATGCCTCTCCAGCCCAGAATAACCAAGAATAAATACAAATTCTCCAATCAGACACACAGGAATGAATTATAAACAGTACAGTGATATTCATCCTAAAATACTTTTTTCCTGAAAGAAGTAGTTGCATTTGACTCTTATTACACATAAGTTCATGACTTTGAAAAAGAAAAGCTGGGTTTTTTTTATATAGTTGTGTTTGTTGTGTTAACATTAATTTTTAAAAACCTCCCTAGGCAACAGTGGGTCAAATACTAAAGAAATTTGAAAGCTCTGTCTTTAATTTGTCCCATTCATGTTTCAGGAATTTTAAGAAATCTCAACCTAGTAATTTTTTGTTTGAATAAATCGATGGTGGAATTAGATGAGCTGTTTTCATGCCTAAAATATTCAACATCATTATCATTCAAAATATTTTTGAGCACCTACCATATAAGAGCCATATTAGAAGTGACAGTGGTGTAAAGAGACATGAAACAGTTCTGCCGATAACGGGATAATACAGATTGTACCTGGAATGTAATAAATAACACAGATCAGCAAATGGTAGTATGAGTGATATAAACTAAACTTTTTATATGATTTCTACATGCAGAGTAGAAGCAATACTGTTGTTACTGCTGAAAGTTTTCTCTAGAAAGGCTTTTCAACAAGTATATACCTTTTGATGAGTATATTTGTTTTTGTCACAACAGTATTATCAGTCTACAAATGGGAAGTGATGGAATCAAAAGATTATGAGAAGTAAACTATAAATGTTTATGATTTCTGCTCTGCTCAAGTGATGAATCGGCACAGTAATATTTTCAGCCCTGAGTTTTAGCCCAGGTTTTGCAGCTACGCTAAAGCAGTTTCCAATCCAATTTTATAGCAATATAGAATTTCTTTCAAATAACAGTGATGATCCTCCAAAGTTAATCTGCAATGTTCAGCCAGTTTACCTCTTGTTGAGACAGAAGGAGTTGCATACACTTTTGAGGATATAGGCTTCAATACGGTTCCTTAATTAAAGTGAAATTATCCAGGAACATGTAACATGATGTGACATGGTTGATATGAGTATATTTAGGAGACACAGGAAAAAAACAAGAAGGGGTTACGATCTCTAGAAAGAAAGAAAATATGTATCTCAAGCTATATATTTGTCATATAAAATAATCCCATACTTAGCTTTCAAGCAAAGTATTACACAATACTAGAGCAGGAAATACAAATGTTATAATGCTACCTTTATATTTTCTAAAATCCTAAATTGCTAAAAAAAATGAATACCAAAGATTTTGCAACAATCTTACAAATATAAGCAAATTCATGGTCATCACCAGGAAATTAGATGCAATCAAACTATATGTCAATTGTGGTTCTTTTTTCTCATCATGCTTAGTCCTCAAATCAAATTTCATGAATAATTCGGGAGTCTGATTTAATACAATCATGAATTCTAACATTGAGGGCATTAAAGAATGTCTGCTGTCTAGCCCATGCTTTACCCAGACTAATAAAATAAGGGTGCTTAACCATTTTTACTCATACTTTCTTGTTGTTTTTCAATAGATTGCCTTATGTGCCATATTAGAAACAAAAGTTTGAAAAATGTCAAACCATTTCTTTCCTTGCATGGAAATAGAAACATCAGATGTATTTGAACTAAATAAAATAGTTTTATTTTGATTAGACTTCCTTTGGTAACTAATTCAACTATGAAGAAATTAAACGTAACATAAAAATTTGAATAAAGTAGAAATAAATATATAGTTATTACATTAACTAGGGTGCAGGTAGAATACAAAAACCATCCCAGTGAATGTAAGAAATATAGTTTAATACAAATAATTATTAACTAGAGATTGACGAATTCAGAAGACAAATTGGGAACAACACTGCGGGGTCAATGAGGTAACATCTGGAGGGAGCAGCACTAGCCATGAAAGAGTTCTAAATTATTAGAACGTAGTGACTTGGAGCAGGGCTTCTCTGGAGCTGAAATTGAGACCTGTGACTGGTGTTGCTAAGATCAGAGGAGGTGCCCTATGGGTCTGGCATACGGACCTATGAGAACAATACATCAGTCAGCTGGTGCTGTTGTCTCTGACAGGCTTCAAATCTGGTTTAGTAAGTACTGGGGGAAAATGTAGGGTGGAATCAACTGCCACTGTAAAGAAATGTTGGTGGGTGTTATTGACAAGACCAGAAAACAAGTAGAAAGCATGTAATGATAGCAAAGCCTTCCTCCTGCTGCTGTATAGTTTCTTTTAGTGCCCTCTATTGGCAGATCCTGATAGGAAGGTAAGCTGGCAAAACAGAAATGAAGTTTACTGAGTCTCAGATTCAGAACCATAGGAAAACTTTTAAAAGGATGACCTTGAAGCTGAAAAGCAGAGGATATTGTGACCAAATTTATGCCAATATTCAACAACTTAGATGAAATGGGAAAATTCATCGAATGACACAAACTACCACAATTCACTTAAAATAAAACACACACACACACAAAAAACCAGATAATCTGAGAGCCGATTATGAAATGAAGGAATTGAATTTTGTAGCCTGTAACGTTTTCAAAAAGAAAATTCCAGAGCCATATAACTTTACTGGTGGACTCTACCAAACATTTAAAGAATAAATGATACCACTTCTACATAATCTCTTCCAGAAAATTAAACATAAGGAAATTTCTTCTCAGCACATTCTGGAAGGCTACCATCACCTTTACACCAAAATAAGGAAAAGAGTTTACATGAAAATTTCAGGATAATATCTATCATGAACATAGACAAAAATGTGCTTAACAAAATGTTAGCAAATCAAATTCAACAAAAATAAGATAAAAAAAAGATAAAATAGGCCGGGTGCGGTGGCTCACGCCTATAATCCCAGCACTTTGGGAAGCCAAGGCAGGCAGATCACCTGAGGTCAGGAGTTTGAAACCAGCCTGGCCAACATGGCAAAACCCCATCTCTGCTAAATATAGAAAAATTTGCCAGGCGTAGTGGCGGGCACTTGTAATCCCAGCTACTTGGGAGGCTACAGCAGGAGACTCGCTTGAACCCAGGAGGTGGAGGTTGCAGTGAGCCGAGACTGCACCACTGCACTCCAGCCTGGGCAAGAAGAATGAAACTCAGTCTCAAAAAAATAAATAAATAAATAAATAAATAAATTTTAAAAAGATAAAATATGATGACTAAGTGAGTATTAGCTCAGGAATGCAGGAATGCAAGCAGATTTAACATTCAGAAGCAAATTAATTTAATTCACTTTACCAACTGAAAAAGAATACCCACAAGATAATCTCAATAGGCAGAGATTGAAAATCTAACATTCATTCTCATTCAAAAGCCTCAGCAAATCAGGAACAGAAGGGAACTTTCTTTGATCAATGAAGGACATCTACAAAAAACCATATAGCTAACATCATATTAAATCATGGGAGGCTGAATTATTTACTGCTAAGATTAGGAAGAAGGCAAAGATGTCCACTCTTACCAATTATTTTTACATTGGACAGGAGGTTCTAGCCAGTGCCATAAGCAAAGGAAAAGGAAATAAGTCACCCAGTTTGAAAGGAAGAAGCAAAATATTGTTTTTCACAGGTGACATTTTTCTATGTAGAAAATTAAATGAGGTATATGAAAATAAAAGCCATGGGAACTAATATGTGAGTTTATCAAGTTTGACAGATACAAGATAAATATACATATAAATGAATTTCATTTCTATGTACTAATAGTGAAAAAATTCAAATTAGAATTAAGAAAGCCATATATTAGCTTAAAAATATGAAATAAGCATAAATATGATAGAATAAATGAAAAACTTACACACTGATAATTACAGAACACAGTCACGAGAAATGAAAGAACACCTAAATAAATGGAGAAATATAGCTTGTTCATTGGTTGGGAGAACTCAATATGGTTAAGATGTCAATTCTCAAATTGATCCATAACTTCGATGCCACCCTAATTAATGTTCTCACACACCTTTTTGTAGAAGTTGATAAGCTGATGCTAAAATTAATATAGTCATATAAAGAATAGCCAAAACAACTTCAGAAAGAACAAAGTTGGAAGACCAAGAAAGTTTAATTTTAAGACTTACTTTAAAACCACAATTACCCAGAATATGAGATCGACATAAAAATCAACAAATAAATCAAGGAGACAAAATAGAGATCTAGAAATAAACCAACTCATAAACTGACAACTGACTTTTGACAAAAGTGCAAAAGTAATTCAGTGAAAAAATAAGAGTGGTTTCATCCAGTGAATATTAATATTAAAAAAAAAATTAACAAACTTTGATACATTGCTTTTACCACCAAGAAAACAAAATCAAAATAGGTCGGAGACCTAAATGCAAAACCCCAAATTATAAAACTTCAATAAGCAAACTGAGGATGAGTTGTTTTGATTTTTATGTAGGCAAAAACTTCGTAGCTATATCACCAAAATATGATATTTGAAAGAAATGTCTGAAAAATTGGACTCTATAAAATTGTAACATTTTGCTTTTCCGAAGACACTGTTTAGAAAATGAAAAAACCCAAAGACTGAGAAATAATGTTTGCAAATTACATTTCTGATAATGGACTTTTATCCAAAATATATAAAGAACTGTTAAAATTTAATTATAAGTAAACTGGTTATAGGAATGGAACAAAATATTTGACTGGAGGCTTCATCAAAGAGACTTCTTGTACAGGAGAAACCATTTTTTTTTTTTTTTAGAGAAAAATAAATACAGAAAAGTGGATACATGACATTAAAACACTGCAAGACTCCAAAGAAAATGTGTAAGAAAAATATGAGTTGTCCAAAACAGGTCAAACGAAAAGTACTTTTTGAATCATACAGTAAAAATGCTAAAATATTTTTACTAAATTGAAAAATCAACATGGCATATACACTATATGAGTTCAGCGAGTTTTTTTTTCCAGTTTGCAAGCCATTAGAGTATATCTTATTTATACATGCTGAACTTTACATGAACTTTCCAAAGTCATTGTTACACTGAGCTCATAGTTCTCTTTCAGGGAAAGATAAAATGTCCTAATTTTCACTCTCAAGTTTTCTGAAAGAATTCCATGAAGTGTCAAGATAATCTCCTCTATAAGTGTATTGTTGGTTTTAAGTGCTCTCCGTTTTCTCGATATTTCTGATTATTGCTAGATCTGAATCACATGGGGCAGATTTATTATTTCCATCTAAAATTCTAGAATCCTCCCCTCTTAACAGTGGCTGTTTTATGTGGTTCAGTATAGTTTTTCTAGCCACAACACCTATGTCTGCAAAATAGTTGATTATCAACAAATACATGTTTATTGGCTGAATAAATCCTCTTCCATTTACATCTCGTAATTTTATTTTCATATATACATTTTGCAACAGGAATTCAATTTGACCAATAGTTGTATTCCAGAAGATTTTCCTGTACTTTACCATTGAAAGCTGGAGTTTCTACTAGAAATAGATCAGGATCTAGGAACTAACAACTTGACTCCAACGGTTTTAGAAGTTATGTTAGCTCTTTTAGGCTGAAAAGTAAGTATCTATCCAAATACAATCACTAGAATAATATGAAGCTATGACAACAGTGAGTCAAAAGTTTGAATCAAATCTTTTGTATAATTTGGATTATTTTTATACCTTTTTTCTATGTATTTTGACTTTTGTTTTCACTTCATGAAAACCTAAGAATTTAGAAAATACTAGCTTACCAAAGAGAGAGAACACTAAGAATAGAGTGAATCCCAATGGATTAGGTGTCAGCTTTTGTACCTGAAGGAGTATTTTCTAATGAAGAAGAGCAGGGTGATATGTATATGTGATTTTAAAAACTTTCTTATCACAGCCGCAGGACCCCACAGATTCTAAGCTCTTATAATGTAACTACTGAGATGAAATATTACGGGGAGTGGCTCCGTATCTGTTGAATCATAAAGCACCCGCACCACCAAATGATTTCAGGATTGGAAACTATTACATTACACAGCTGGTCTTCTTGTCTTTTCTCCCCCAGGCATTTTCTTCTACACTATATCTAGATAGGTTTCAGAAAACCACATAATTTCATCACATTTTATCAAATTTTACAAATTTCACCATATTTTAGGGATATAATAGATATACAAATAAAAGGTACATATTTAGGTTATATATTTAAGTTTTGAAACATGTATATTGTCAGAAAATCATCAGCACAATCAAAATTGTGAACAAATATGTAACTACCAAATGTTACTTCATGGCCCTTTGTAATTCCAACCTTGTCCCTCCCCGCTATCCAGGCAACTATTGATTTGTTTTCTGTCATTGTAAATTATTTTGCATATGTGCATGTATGTTATATAAATATTACATATTTAGTTGCATTTTATATAAAGTCATTATAGAGTATTTACTCGTTTTAATCTATCTTCTTTCAGTTATCACAACTAATAAAGATTCATATAAGTGAATTTATCAATGGTTCATTTGTTTTTATTTTTCAGTAGATTCCATTATATCAATATGCCCAAAATTTTTTTATTTATTAACATGTTAACTTTTTCTTTTCTAAATTCTGGATAACACAAAGAAAGCTGCTATAAATTTTGTATACAAGCGTTTGTTAAAACATGTTTCTTTTCTAATAGGTGTTAGTTAGATACCTAGGGTTAGAATGGCTATATCATGCGGCAGGTTTACATTTAACTATTTAAGAAACTGCCACACTATTTTTTTGTATCATTATATGAATAATACTTTGTACAGGCCGGTTGTGGTGGCTCACGCCTGCAATTCCAGCACTTTGGGAGGCCGAGGCAGGTGGATCACCTGAGGTCGGGAGTTCAAGACCAGCCTGACCAACATGGAGAAACCCCGTCTCTACTAGAAATACAAAATTAGCCGGGGTGGTGGCGCATGTCTGCAATCCCAGCTACTCGGGAGGCTGAGACAGGAGAATTGCTTGAACCCGGGAGGCTGAGGTTGTGGTGAGCTGATATCGCGCCATTGTACTCCAGCCTGGGCAAAAACAGAGAAACTCCGTCTCAAAAAAAAAAAAAAAAATACTTTGTATAAATAATTGTACAATGTATATTCCTACCAGGAATATTTGAGAGATCCAGTTCCTCTAGATATTCACCAATAAGTATAGTCAGTCATCGTTTTTCCCCATTCCTTTTTTTTTTTTTTTTTTGAGACGGAGTCTTGCTTCTTCACCCAGGCTGGAGTGCAATGGCGTGGTCTCGGCTCACTGCAACTTCCGCCTCCCGGACTCAAACAGTTCTCCTGCCTCAGCCTCCCCAGTAGCTGGAATTATAGGCACGTGCCACCATGCTCAGCTAATTTTCGTATTTTTAGTAGAGACAGGGTTTCACCATGTTGGCCAGGCTGGCCTCGAACTCCTGACATCAAGTGATCCACCGCCTTGGCTTCCCAAAGTGTTGAGATTACAGGCGGAAGCCACTGCGCCCGGCCGGTTTTCTCCATTCTAACAGGTATGTCGTGAAATCTAAGTGTGAATTCAATTTGAATTGTCTTAACGATTAATGATCTTAAGCATTTTTTCCTGGGCTTATTTAAATATATATTCATTGGACTTAAATTTGCAATCCCATTCCTATTGACACAAATTTTATTTTATTTCTCACATTAAGATAGAGCCAGATTACCTGAATTAAATGTTGTTTTCCTCATGCTTTGGCAATAATGCACATAAAAAGAAAGAAATTAATATGAATACAAGTGCTGTGTTCCTTTTTCCACTCCCACTCCTTTTCTTTCCCCAAGTCCATTATGTACATGCTCGGACATACACATCTTCAATCAGTCTGTAACCAGTCTGTCACTTTGAAAGCTCAACTTCGCTCTCCTGCTTTGCAGTGCTATTCACACCCTGCCTAAGTCAATCATAGGAAATCTTGCCATCTGCAACGCAGTAGACCTTATATCTGTCAAAAGAATGAGAAAAAAAAACAGGACTGCACATCTCAGGAAAGACTCAAGTTAAGGTCAAAATCATTCAAAATCGCTTGCACTGTCTTTGTACTATACTTCTTTTTGAACATGCAAAGCCAAATGGGTCCAAGATGGAGAAAAGCTTCCTGTTCACTCCTAAACTGCAACATATTCAGAAGTGGACAAAAATAGTTTGCTTTAAAAATTATGTGCTTATATGAAAAAATTGCAGATAAGAGGAACAATACCTTCATCCCTGTAAAATAAAAACACTTTAAAAAATAGTGCTCAATATCATATATGCATATATATGTAACATATATATGTATACATAGGTACATACTGAAACAATTACTGATAAAGGCAGACATCTGGTAGTGTTGTTTATCTAAAAATCATTTAAAAGATTAACTGCATTTATCAGTAGAGAATTTAACATTTTATAAAGTGTGCATTTTCGGAATTCACGATGAATAAAAGTTTTGAAATTTGATAAAACAACAAGCAGTCATTGCTGGTTTTTAAAAAAATAAAGCATTATTGAAATTAATGTTTTATTTTATTAATCTCCAGTTTTATTGTTTTTAAAATGACTTCTTTAAAATATAGAGTCTAGCTGCATCAAACAGGTCCACAGACTATGCCCTCCAATTCTATTAATAAGCAATTTATTATTTTCTGTTAAATATTCTTGTCTCTGTTGTAATTGGTACAGAATGTCTATTTGTGAGTCTCACAGGAAAAGTCCCTACTACAAGTTTTGCCATCTATATTTGTAATTCCATGTAATATTCTGCAATTTATAAAGTATTATATAGCAGACCACACAATATGATTGCCTTTATGCACTTAGCACTTTAAGTAGGTCACTATTCCAGGACAAAACAATTTGAATACAGTTAAGTTAGTAAAATAATTTTTAATAAATTGAGCTGCTTGATCCTATAAACTATTAGTTTCTAACCTTTTGGGAGGACAATGCACTGCATTGAATATCTGATTACTTGCTCTGGTTCGTCTTCACAAGAAAAACCTGTGTATCATGATATTATATACATTGAATGTTAACATAATTTCAGGATATTCATTGAATGAACATAGAGTGCTGAATCTGTGGAATCCAGGTTAACCAGCTCCAAGACTGCAGTATCCATGTGTGTAACATAGGCATTGCATAAGGGCAACCAAACGTAGTGGTGATGAAGTCTGTGTGTGTGTGTGTGCGTGCGAGCACATGTGTGTGTGTGTGTATGCGCGCGCACGCGGTAGAGGGGTGATATAATACAATATCAATGCAATTGCAAGTTATAAATTCTTTGTAAAACCCAAATTTCTTGTTTGTAATATTTAAGCTATTTCTTGTTTATCTGACAGTGTATTTGTATATTTTTACCCTAGATATGCAGTTCTCCACATCTTAAATAAACCTAGACAAACAAGAATTTTCAACCTGTGTATTCAATGTATTAACTTACGAATTTCAAAAACATTGAAATTATCCTTTTGCATTCCTCTCCTTGTTTTCAAATTATTGTAATTAGGACAGATTACATTTATTCATTTCTACATGAACAAATTTTACCCAGTTTCATGTGACTAGGTCCATGAGATACTGGGAAATTGAAATAGAATATAAAAGTAATTACTGTTGGGAAAGTTTTGCTTTCATGCCACAGAATATAATTGTCCATAAATGTAATTTTCTTGCTATTAATAATCGAGAAAACTCCAGTACAACACAAAATTTCAGGAACAAACTTTTAATAGGAAGGAAGAGCATTTCTCCGTTTCCTCTTCTCTTTTTATTGCTATCATCCTCCCAACTGCAAGTAGCTTTAAAGCTCTATCCTCAATCTTCTATTCTATTTATAAATCACTTTTTAATAGCTATCTGTTGATTTTGCTACCCAGCATCTACTCACTCTATGTGTCTACATATCATCTTAAATATTCTCCGATAAAATATTTCTTCCCCATTCTCTCTCTCTAAGTGCTCTGAGTAGGACTCTATTCCTAGCTTCAGAAATAGAGCGTGTGACCTATGTTCATTCTGGCCACAGTTAGTCATTTGGGACACAAAATAGTTTGGACCACGAACGCACTATGGACTTTTATTTATGTATTTTTAAATGTAAACATTTAATTTAAAATTAATAATTTACCAATGAACTAATTAATCTCCAATAAGTCTATATTTGGTAACTGTACTTTTTTTTGTGGCTATAATGTGTGGCTTTTAACATACTCACGGGGCTGTACAACTATCACCACAATCTATTTTAGAACATTTTCATTACCCCGCAAAAAAACCTCATGCCCTTAAGCCATCACCCCTCAACCCCCAGTTGCTCAAGCTTTAGACAGTCAATAATCTATTTTCATTCTTCATAGATTTGTCTGTTCTGAACATTTTATATACATAAATAAAGTTTTATTGGAACACATCCACACTCATTTACATATTGTCTATAGCAGCTTTTGCACTACAACAACAGAGTTGAATTGTTGTGACAGAAACCATATGTCTCACAAAGCTTATGTACTTTTAAATTACCTTTTTTGAACATTATTCCCTAAGTACACTAACCTATTTTAAATCATGTATTTCTTTAAAATAAGTCGAAATGCAAAGGAAAGTTATAAATTGGACTGAATATATAATCCTTTTGTAATGGACTGATTACAGTCATTTTGCCAATTTGTTCATGCCTCCATGTATCCTCATTGACTCTGGGGTTGGTCATGTAAATTGCTTCAGAAAAAAAAAAAAAAAGATTAGTTTAAAACAGCAGAAATTTATTGTTTTATAAGTTCTGAAGGTCAGGCATATACAATCATTTTTACTTCGCTGGAATTAAGGTTTTGCCAGGGCTGCAACCTCTTCCTGAGGCTCTAAGGGAAATACTGTTCCTTGATTCTTCTAGGTTCTGGTGGCATCCTGCATTCCTTGACTTACGACAGCATCATTCCAGTCTCTGCCTTGTAGTCATATCACTTTCTCCTCTTTGTGAAATCTCCCTCTGCCTCTCTTACTAAGAATTTACAATTTCACTAAGGGCCTCTTTGGATAATCTATAGTAACCTCTTATCCAAAGATTTTTAATTTAATCATATGTGCAAAATCTTTGTCACATAATGTAATATACACAGGCTACAGGGGTTAAGATATGAATAGATTTGAGGGTACCTTTCTCAGCCTACCACAGAATTAATATCTCATTAACATCAGGAGGAAGTGTTTCAAATATTTACTATTTTATATTGTACTTGTTCTATTTTTTAAAAATACTCCATTTTAATGATTAGAAAGTTTCTATTTCCATTTGGAAAAAGGTTTTCTCTGAATGAATTTTGAATTTTTAAAAATAATTTATCCACATTTGTTTAGATTATTATATTTTTTTCTCTTTCCATCTATTTTCGTAGTGAATAGCATTGATTGATTTTCAAATGTTAAACTAACGTAGCATTCCTGGAATAAATAACAATTTTTGATGTATTTTATTTTATATATTTTTACATTTGATTTGCTAATATTTTGTACAGGAGTTTTGAATTTTAAGGGAGAGAATTGTTTCTAATTTTTCTTTCTTATAATGTCTGTAGATATTTGATATCAAAGTTTTGCTGTTATTTAAAAGATTAAGAAGTGTTTTTACTTTGTATCTTTTTGGAAAAATATGTATGATGTTTATATAATTTTTTCTAAAATATGTGTAAGATTTCTTGCATAAACCAATATGAATTTTCTCTGTAAATAGGTACTTACACTCTGTTATAGGTATAATATCAATAATAGACAAAGACTTTTTAAAATATTCAACTTTCTGTTACTTTTTGTGTCTGCTTTGGTAAATCAAACTTTTCAAAAGATGCATTGTTTTTATCCAACATGTCAAGTTTATTATTACAGATTTGTTATATGTAATATGTGTAATTCAATAATGGTTTGATTATCTTCTCAATTCCATATAATGTAATCTATGTTTTTTCTCCCTTTTTATTTTTTTCCTTAGCAAGTAACCAGCTTAGATATATTCTAAAACATATTTTCTCTTTGCTTGATGTCTGATTTTATATTTATTATTTGAGTACTTATATTTTGTTTGGATTAGTTGGCTTCTATTTTTCTTATTTTATGGACATATATTATTGGCAACAACATAATAGTTGTACATAGAATACATGTAATGCTTTGATACATGCATGCAATGTATAATGATCAAATCAGGGTAAGTGGTATATCCATCATCACAAGCATTTATCATTTCTTTGTGTTGGGAACATTCCAAACCTCTTTTAGCTATTTTGAAATATACTGTAAATTCATGTTAATTATACTTGCCCTACTGTGCTGTTGAACACTAAAACATATTCCTTCTACCTAACTGGATTTTTGTACTCATTAATAAACCTCCCTTATCCTCCCTCCCTCATACTCTTCCCAGTATCTGGTAGCCACAATTCCACTCACTACCTCCTATGTCCAATGACTTCAAACATTTCATTTCCCTCTCTGTTTATTTTCTAATGTATAGAATTAAAGCAAAACATTTTCCTCAAAGCACTGTTTTAGCTACACCCAACAAGTCTGATGTAGTATTATCTGATTATCATTCGGTTCAAAATATTTTCTAATATTCACTCTAAATTATCATCTGTGTGTTGTTTTACATTTTTGATTTTTACCTATTTGTTATTTGGAAGATCAATTCATTTACATTAATTGTAATTACACAGAGTGGTTGATGTCTAAAGTTTTGTTATTTTTGACTGAAAACCTTATTCTAATTCCTTATTCTTTAATTTCTTACATACTTTTATATGTTTCAAATATTTTGCTTCATTTTTTCCTCTTTCTAATATATTATTTATACATTCTATCACTTTTAATAGTTACAGTAGAGATAACAGCTTGAATCTGTGATGTATTGCAACTTAGTAAAATTAGTATTTGTCAGTTTTCAAAAACAATTAAATCCGAATTTAATTTTCTCTCTGCTCTTTGCTTTACATTTAACATATATTTTAAAATCTTCCTTTTATATATTTAAACTCCACAAGAAATTATTATTATAACTGGGTGCAGTCAATATGCATTTATAATTGCCTTCATTTTAATCTACTCCTTTATTCTTCAACGTTATTTAAAGTTTATGTTTCCTTGAGGAATTATTATGTTTTTGTACTTTAATATTTCTTCAATTTAGGTATGTTAAGCAAAAACTTCCCATTATGTTTTTCTGAATGTAATTTAGCCTGCTTTTTAACTTCTTTCTTTTTTATATACAGACTTGTATTTTGGCAGTTCTCCCTTTTCCTCATGATTTTAAGGATACCACCCCATTGTTTAGGGCCTTTCATAGTTTCCATTGAAATGTTAGCTATTAGTGTTGTTGCTGTTACAGAAATAGAATGTATTCTTTTTTTCTCCGGCTACTTTTAGGATGCTGTTTTTGTACTTGAGCTTCAGCAGTTTGGCTATAAGGTACAAAAACATATCTGTCTATAATTTACATTGTATTCATCCTGCTTGTGTTTTATTGAACTTTAATAGTGGATTAATGTTTTTCAACCACTTTTGGATTTTATCTAACAATTTTCAGATGTCAGTTTGTTCCTTCTCATCTTTTCATCTGGTCCTTCAATTACACATATTTAGGATTTTTCAATGTCTCTTCCGTATGCCCCTTTTCTTTTTTATGATTTTTTTTTTGAAACAGGATTTTGCTCTGTAGCGCAGGCTGGAGTGCAGTGCCATGGTGACTGGTCACTACAGCCTCAAACTTGTGGGCTCAAGCAATCCCACCACCTCAGTGTTTTCAGCAGCTAGGACTACAGGCATATGCCACTACATTCGGCTAATATTTTATTATTTTATTTTATTTTATTTTATTTTATTTTATTTTATTTTATTTTATTTTATGTGTAGAGATGTGGTCTCACTATGCTGCCCAGGCTACTCTCTAACTCCTGGCCTTAAGTGATCCTCCCACCTCAGAATTCCAAAGTGCTAGGATTACAGGTGTGATTTTTAAATTTTTTTATTCTTTTAATCTGTGTTTCAACTTAAAATTTGTGGCAATGATACAAAACATGACTACCTTCAATAATGACAATCAACTCTGTGTGTGTGTTCCAACCTTCATCTCCAGTCCTAACCTCTCACCTTTAGTACACTTCTACATGCCCTACTATATTGAAGGCATTCTTATTTGAATGATATATTATCACTGTAAGTAAAAATTATCTCTTCATTTTTTCTTCCTATTATTTCTGACCAAAAATGATTAAATTTATTTTGAAATATTCTATTTATCTCCTATTATTAGATCTTTCACAAAATTAGGTTATTTATTCACAATAACTTACTCTTTACCATTGCCCTTATATTGTTTCATCACTGAATGACAAGTTTATATTATTAGCCCCTTAAAATATTCTGTCCATGTCCCTGTGTTTTGTTGCTAGGAAACACTTCTCTGAAACATTCTGCACTGATCTCCTCAACCTGTGGGAACAATATTGATAAGGAGAGACCTGAAGCCCAGGGCAGGTCAAAAGAGATGCTAGTATACACCATCAATACAGTGTTTAGTCAGAGCAAATTTTAATCTGTTGGTGAGGAGTCAGTGAAGCAGGATTCTATACCACCTCTGATGACTAAAGCAATGACTTAAATACGAATTTCTATCTCTGGATTTTGGAACTAAAATATGAAATAAATTAGGCTGTGTTGTATAATTTCATTGGGTAAAGATATATAGCTTACAGATAAATCTTAATAAATATTGACTCATAAAACAGGACACTGTTTTTTGTGACATAATTTTTTCCATTCCAATAACTACTGCTCTCTGTTACTGAAATAAACTTCTAAGTATCGGTACCCTGTTAAAGAAATCATAAAGTTCCTTCATTTTTCTTTCATCATGTGTTATAATTTTCACATTTTTAAAGTTTACATTCTAATCTTCTACAATATTTGTAATTTAAAGTTAGCTCAACCACTTTATTTCTTCTTCCTCGAAAACTACAATCAGAAGTCCTTTTGCATCCTCTCTGAATATCCACACAAATACAACTAAGAAGATACTGGAGGGGAAGAAAGTTGAACCCAAAATAACAATAACACAATTGAAATTTCCAGTGATTAAAAAGAACCTGAAATTGATTGGTCAAAAACCATCAGTAGCCTACCCAAACTGTATCTCCATAAATAGAGAGACTTCAGTCACTTGAATGAGTACAATAATACGGCACATAACCCCCTAAGTCTGCCCAAAATGTCAGATTAGAGATCCAGGCCTTATACCTAACAGAAAACTCTCTTGCATAAATAAGAGATTGTACTTTTTGAAATTGCCGGTATACTTCTTCTATCCTCCTCCTACTGCTTAATAACTATAGGTCCGAGAAAGAACAAAAAAAAAAAAAAAAAAAAAAAAAAAAAAATGTTGGTGCTACAACCTCATTTTTGGTAACTCAGTGCTTGTCGAAGGTTACTAGAGGTTTGAAGTTAAAAAAAAGGAAAAAAAAAAAAAAAAAAGAAGAAGAAGAAAGAGATAGGCAAGGGATACACTATACTCCTCAGAGGTAAATTGTTATATGTAGGCAGACAGAAGAACTCAGATTGCAAAGAAGATTGTAATGATTATTGCACTTCACTTGGTGGGTGTTAAAGAGCCAAGAGAGATAGGAAATAGAAAGATTAATACTAATAGATAACATAGATTAGACCTGTACCATTATTATGATCTAAAAATAGATTAATTATATAAACACAGACAAGCTGTTTATAATTTAAGAAGACAAAATCTTCTCAGACCTGCAAGAGATCAGACACTAAGCTGCTAAATTATGCTGCTTGAAAAGCAATTGCAAAGAACATACTACAGCCCACTAAGAAATTAATCAGAACTAATGTCTTTGTAATCCAGTTGTCTAATACTAAGTCATTTATTCATCCATGCAAAAACCAGTTATTTACTGGGCAAATTTGGTAAGTATACATCAGCGTTATAAACAGGCTTGCTGATATCCTGGATAATAGAGACAGGAGAAAAATAATCCTAAAACAAATTTACAAACAGATACATTATAAAAATTGTCAAGTGTTGAACAGTAAAAACAATGAAATCTAAAGTATAGTAGATAAATAAAATAATAATGATGACTAAGTATATAATAAATTAAATGTAACAATAATATGCATATAAAATTTTATACTTTAACAAATGCTGAGAAATAGGAATGATATTTGAGTGTAGGAGATAGTGCTGCTTTCTTTCTTTTAGAAAGTGACTATAGTGAGGTCATTTCATTATAGTCCTTTACTGACACTGAAACTGTATTACTGTATTAATATATTGTCTTGCTTTCTACTACTATGTGGATAAAATTTCCAGGTACATGTCTAGTAAAATGTACTCCTCTACTTTCTCACCAGATTCAATCCATTCCGGCAGTTGTCCCTCCTCCCTTCTGCATCTCTGTCATGTATTATCTTTCTTTCTCTTTCCCTGTCTCTCTCATGTATCATCAATTTTACTCCTGCTACTAGTCTATTCCAAACAACAAACACGTTGCCATAGGGCATATTACAAATAAATAAATACTTCCTTGATGTGTGTTTTTTCCCTAAATAATCACTATATAGAATGAGAATTTATCAATAGTTACTAGGGGTTAATGGTCGTGGTAAGTTGTAATTAAAAGTGAATAGCCTAAGGGAGTGTTTTAAGATGAAGAAACTATTCTGTCTCCTGATAATGATGTTACATTACACAAATCTATGCCCATGTTAAAAATCAGAGAATGTACACCAAAAAGTCTGTATTACTGTATATTTATGTGAAAGGAAAATAAAATGAATAATTCAATCAACAATGATACTTTATTAATTATGAATTGTAATGCACTAGATAACAAATAATGCAAAAATAAAGGAAATTCTATTAATAGCAAAAGAAATGAACAAAAACTTAGATGTGTTTGGAAAATTTGACATGTGTCCTTTATTCATTGACAGAGAAACTGAGGTGTTTAGATCATTTATATTTAATATGATTATTGATATGCTTGAGCTAAATCTATTTTGTTATCTGTTTTTGATTTCTCCTGTTACTTTTTCCTTTTTTTTTTGATATTTTTCTGCCACTTTTGAATTAGTGATTATTTTATTAATCCATTATAGCTCCTTCGTTGGCTTATTAGCTATCGTGTTTTTGTTTTTATTTTTATTCTTTTGGGATTGCCTTAAGGTTAGCATTATAATTTTTAAATTCATCGATGTATATCTTAAATGATATTAAACTATGTTACATATTGTGTGAAAGCCTCAGAACAGTATATTTTAATTTCTTCCCTGTTGGATTTAGTGCTACTGTTGTCATACATTTTACTTCCACACATATTATAAACATCTTGAGGTATTGTTATTATTTTTATGTTTAACATTATCTTTTAAACTGCATTAAGTCATAGAAGAATAATCTTTATATTTACAAATGATATTACCATTTCATAGGCTCTTTATTCTTCTGTGTAGAACCAGATTTCCATTTTGTACTGCTGTGATTTCTGCTTGAGAAACTTTCATTAACATTTCTTGTATCGCATGACTTTGAGTAGTAACTTTCAGCAACTGTGTGTCTGAAAAAAATTATATTTCTCCTTTATTTTTGACGTGATGCTTTTTACCTGATTTAGTATTCTAAGTTGACAGATTTTTTTTTCTTTCAGTATTTTAAAGATGTTATTTCACTGTCTTCTCATTTGTATTGTTCCCCAAGGAGAAAAGTGATCTTATCCTTACCTTTGTTTCTGCATATATAATATGCCTTTTCCCTGACTTCTTTATAACTAGTTTTAAGCAATATAATTATAATGTGTCTTTTGTGGTTTTGTGTGTGTGTGTGTGTTTCTAGTGTTTAGCTTTATTTATTGATTTACTTAATTTCTTGGGTCTGTGAGTTTATGGTTTCCTTACAAATTGAAATGTCTTGAATTATTATTTCTTCAATATTTTCAGTTTCTCTTCCTTTTCCTTTTCTTTGAGGACTTGTGAAAAAAGTCAACCTCTGTAAAATATTTGAAGAGGATTATTCTGAGCCTCATATTTGAGTGATCTTGGCCCCCACACAACCTGAGGAGGTTCTGAGAGCATGTGCCCAAAGTCACTGGATTATAGCCTGCTTTTACACCTTTTAGGGACACAGAATTTACGGGCAAAGACATATACCAATACAGGTAAGGTATGTATCGGTTCAGCCAGAAAAGGTGAGACATCTCAAAGTGGGAGTGGAGAGCTGGAGGTTGAGAGTTTCCAGGTCACTGGTGGATTCAAAGATTTTCTGATTGGCAATAGGTTGAAAAAATTCAATCTATGCCTGAAGGTTGAAATCAGCATAAAGAAAGGCTTGAGTTAAGATAAAGGGGGTTGTATAATTCAAGGTTCTTGTTATGTAGATCAACCCTCTTAGTAACAACAGGCGTCAGAGAAAATAGAAAACAAATGTCTCTTACCAGATCTTAAAAGGCGACAGACCCTTAGCTAAATATCTTAGATTAAGAAAAGACCTGGGAAGGGAAGGGGATTCTCTACAGAAAGCAAATTTCCCCACAAGAGAAGACTTTGCAGGGCCATTCCAATATATGTCAAGGAAATATATTTTGGGATACAATACTTTGATTTCTTTAGGGTTTATTATCTGTCATGTCATGCTATACCAGAGTCAAGTTGGAATTTGGTATTCTATTTCTACAGAAAGTCTTATGATCTCTCTATTAATGTTAATGCTGGTCAGTTGTGCCTAAATTCCAAAGGGAGGAGGTTATAATAAGGCATATCTGACCTCCCTTCTTGTTATAGCCTGAACTAGTTTTTCAGGTTTACTTTGGGAACCCCTTGGCCAAGAGGGTGTCCATTCATTTTTTTGAGGAGCTTAGAATTCAATTGTTCACTTACAGCCTCTGATTCCACATTTATTAAGTCTGTTGGAATTGCTTCCCAGTTCACTGATTACCTATTGACTTTTTGCAGTCTTTTTTCTCTGTGTTGTTCCAATCATTTCTATTGTTATGTCTTTAAGTACACACATCTTTTCTTCTGCACTGTTGAATACATTTTGATAATGCCCTTTACTGTGGTTTTCATATCAGACATTAAAGATTTTATCTCTGAAATTTCCATGTGGGTTTTTGTTCCATAAATTCCCTGCCTCTTACTTTTACACTTTTATTTTTTCTTATTTTAGTGAGGCAAAATAACATAGGGTTATTTCATTTTACATAAATTTTGCCAACTTCTGAGGCTCTTTAAACCAACTCCCCATGAACTGAGAGGTTTTCCAAGTTTCTTTGATCGGAACAGGCACGATTCCAGCCCTGTGTGTACTGAAGACACAATTTCCTCTAATACTTTCAAGTGATTATTTCCTTAGCCTTGATAGTTTCTTCACATGCATCAATTGGTCGGTACTCAACTGAATATTCAAGGGGAATCCTTAACACATCTCTAGAGTATTATTCTATGCAGCTCTCTCCTCTCTGGTAGTCTGGCCCTGAAATTCTAACAGCTTTGGCTTCTGTGAAATTCAAATCCATTTCCTCAACTCAAGGAGATTACTTGGTTCCTACTGGGTTACTTTTCTCTTCATTGCAGCTGCAAAGCTTTTCTCCAGGCATGAAGTTTTGTCAATGTTGTGGCTTTGTCTGTTTTTTTGTGTGTGTCTCAGAGACTACTATACTTAATTGGCTGGTAACCGACATCTTGAATGCCATTGTTTCCTACATTTTGTCTGTTTTTTTTTTTTTAATTGTTTAAAATGAGATGGTAAAACCAGTCCCTTTTACTCCATCTCAATTTGAAGCAAATTATATATGCCTTCAAGAAATAAAACTATACATATGTATTTTTATCATGTACTATGATATCAGTTTTGTTTAAAACGTGTATTTGTTTCTGTGCATGTATAATTTTAACATTAACAGTGCTTATTTATCTCTGGATACTGAATGATGCTTACTTCTTTGCTTTTTTTCAATGTTTAGAATTTTCTACAATGAATGTCTACTATTTTTGTAATTTAAAAACAACAGTTACATGATGTTTTACTCAAAATTAGAGTTATGAAGCTGTTTACACTTTTGTAGTTCCTTTTGTCAATGTTACGAATGTTAGGTCAAGAAAAATGTAGAGTTCTAAAATCAGTTTAAGGGTTAGGTTTTCTTGGTATGTCTTATGATAAAAGAGCTGACAGCTCATTATAAACATTGCTAAACAGGTAGGTTTGAGATAAGTAAATTGATCAATTAACCTTCTGCTGTTATCATTTATTCTCCAGATTCATTGTTGCAGAATGATGTTTAAATATCCGTGTGTATACTAAAATATGACTGGTGTGGTTAGCAAACTAAAAATCAATCCAAATAAACAGTAGCAGGAAGGATGGTCTTCTTATTAGCTGATAATTAATATAAATTATGCACATCAGCTTCCTAATTATCTTATTTTTTATTTCTACTATTATTTACAATTTCTAAATATTTCAACACAGTGTAAGTTTCTATGATATAAAATGGTCAGTATGACCTGCTTTCAAAATAATTACCAATCAATTCAGTCTATTTGAGTGTTTGGCCATTCATTCTGATTACTAAAGTCTTCACAAGAAAGATATTAATCCTTTTCCTTACAGTTTATCAAGAGAGGCTCAGGAATATAATTTGGTTAGTGTCATTGAAACCTGGTGGTATCAATACCTTGTTGCCTGTTTTTTAATGTATATATTTTTTCATTTACTCGTATACTCATCTTTAAAAATGTAATTCTTAAAGTTAGTCTATATTCAAACTATTCAAGGAAATGAGTATAAATTCTTAGATAAGGACACTAATTCATGGCCTAGAAAGGGGAGAGAAAAATACTAGATAATTAAAACGCAATGTTTGCATGCAACTATTCCTTTTCAAACTACTATAGGAGAGTATATGTCATTTTCATTAATAAATAATCCATATTTGCACAGAATTGGCTAGGTGTTCCACAGTTCTAAAGGGCAAATGCTTTGTGTAATGTGATTTACCTGATAAGGTAGGATTGCCAATTTGACCTTAGGAAAAATTGCAAACTCTTTGACAGGTTTTTCTTCTGGTGCTTATTTGAGACTCACACCAAAGTAAAGTAGGAATTTGGGACAATACTTTAGACAATTAAGATTGTTATTTCATTACCCAAACAATTACCTTAATTCTCTAGTTTATTTTTTATGTGTGGGTATCTTGTTACTAGTGTGGGAGTTTTGTGTGAGTGCCTGCATGTTATGTTTTAAATAATTCTGCTAATACGGATGTACACACTTTAGAAACCTGTCAAGGGATTCTTCAATAGTATGGGAAGGGGGAGTAGTCTTGTATTCCATTTAAAATCCTTGTATTGTCATCACCATGGCATACTTGATGTTGATGTTCAGGTCTTCAAATCTTTAATTAAAAAAAAAGATCTATTATTTTGTGTTTCTATTTTCTACTTAAATTTTGAACAAACAAAGAGTAAGTTGCTAGAAAAAATAATTGTGTTTACATACTGAAACCTTTAAATGTCTACCATTATGTTAATTTTCATTTCTCATTTCAGAGTTATAATATATACACTTGGACATGCAAAGCTTATGTATGTAAAATACTCCAAACCACATAAATAAACAAAAAAGATTGCATTATTAAAGATTATAAATGAGAGTACTTCTTGTAAGGAATAATTCTCACCTGAATCATGCATGAAATAAAAATCAATGAAACAATGTGAGACAACTATGCAAGTCTTCTTTAATGGATTGTGTCTTAATAAATACCACATTCATTAAAAACCTTCGTTCAAATATATTATCTACACTTTCACCATGTCACTTTACCCTGATTAGAAAATTTCACTTTACTGAAGCATGAAAAATGAATGTGAAAGGAATGGAATACCAAAATATTAGTTATTGTCCACACACTAATGTGTTTTTAATTCTACTTTAGATCATAAAGGAATTAGAGAAATATTTTTATAGCTTTGCATTTTTCTAGAAATGTTTCCAAATTTTGATTTTGCTTTATTCTAAGTAAAAGTAAATAGCAACTCCCTAGTAATATACATATTAGATAATATCATCAATCATACAAGTTTATGAGTATGAATAATAATATGCATATATAAACCTCTCCCTTAATGAAAAGATATTTTTCCTTTTTAGAAGCTAAAAACCACATTATTTATTTCTAAATATATATATATAGAAAAAAACCCATATATATGTGTGTATATATATAGTTTTCTTATTTAGTTCTTAAGAGGAATAAATATATCTGATTTAGAAAAAAATGAGAGAAAATTACTTTTCATTATGATTATTTTCTCTATTGATTTTTCATTAAATCAATTTCTATGTGATGGCTTCCAATCCATTACAAGAATTTTTTAAAGAAGATGATACACATAACAGCATTTATAAATTTCTGAAATACCTGTTCAATTTAGTATATTTCATGTTAGCAATAAAGGGATGGTCTTATTAAATGAAAAAGACAGTAAAATAAATTTTAAAATTATCTAAACAAGTTATAATATGACTAAATATCTAGATTATAATATAATGGGTTTTTATCAATTGGTTAGGTAATTTTTCTAGTAAAATGTTTTTTAAAAAACAAGAAAAGATGATTAAAGAAAAAAATTACAAAGAAACATCACACCTAAGATCAATATTCATCTCATATAAATTCAGATTTTGTTAAGTTTTTTTTATTTAAAGATTACTCTAAAAAGAATAAAAATTCAAATGCCTACAAGAAGTAAACGACAAACATAAAGGATTAAGCTAGACATATAAGAAATATAATGGGGTTATTATATGTAATAATACTTAATATAATGGAATATATTAAGTAGTGGAGAGAAAATTTGCTGGTGGCCTGGATATAGGGTGTGGTAAAAAGAAAGGAGTCATAAAGATCTGCAAGACTTAGGTCTGAACAAATAATTAAATAGAGTCAATATGCGATGAGACAGAAAACACAGAACAGATTTGGGGACAGAGAAAAATCAAGTTTGATTTGGAATATGTTAAATTTGAGATGCCCATAAGAGCTTCGAGAGGTCGAGTAGGCAGGAGAATTCATGTCTCAGTGAAGTGAAGTTGTTAGGACTAGAAATAAAAATAAGGCAGCCATCAACTTGCAGATGTGATTTGAAGTCATAAGGCTGGATAAGATCACCTAAGGAGTTTATATTGTTAGACAAAAGATTTAAAAACTGAGCCTAGAGGCATTCAGATCTTTAAACGTCTTCATGATGGTGAGGAAACAGCAAAGGAGTCTCAGAAGACCAAATGAAGGAAAGAGCAAAAACAGAAATAGCAACAAACTGTGTTTAATCCAACTGATGAGTCCTAAAAGATGATGACTCAGAATTATTCATTAATTTTAGCATTTGGAGAGTCACTGGAAAACTTAACAGGGTTGTTTTACTGAAGTGGCTTGGTTAGAAAACAAAACCTGATTGAAGTGAATGAAACAAATAATGAGGGAATAGGAACTAAACAACATAATTATAGAAACTTATTGAGGTCATTTTTCTGTAAGAGGGTTTGATGCTGGAGGAAGATAGGAAATCCAGAGAGAGTTTTAAAATGTGTAAAGTATGAGTTGTCATGACATTTTTGTAAATGGTTAGGCATAATCAAATGGGAAGAAAAATTGCTAAGGTGAAAATGTGGCAGAAAATCCCATGAGTGAGGGAAAAGAGGTGGATGCAGAACGGACAGGAGTGTGAACATGGGCCCCCCTATAACTGGGGAAGGTGGAGTACAGGGTTACAGATGCATGTAAGTCCGTAGAATTTGTTGTGGGAGAAACATAAGCATGTCTTTGCTTGCTTCTATGTTCTTAAAGAAAGAAGAAGAAGGGTATTCAACAGATCCTGAGGAGGAAAGGGGGCTACAGGGGTCCTAAACAGCTAGGGAAAGATTAAAGTAGCTGCTTCAGAGGCTTAAGGATAGATTTGGCTAGCAAACTAGTAGGATTGCTGGGCAGCATTGAAGGATATTTATAGTTTCCAGTCATCAATTTGAAGTTATCTCAGGAAGCATGGCTGTGGTGTGTGTGTGTGCGTGCGTGTGTGTGTGTGTGTGTGTGTGTGTGTTGGTAAATTTTTACTTTTATTTATTTATTAACTATTTATTTTAATTGTACGAATTGTATTTATTATGTACATAATGATGTTTTGAAATATATATATTAGAAGATGATTAAATCTAGCTAATTAACAAATGCATTATCTCATGTAATTATCATTTTTGTGTTAAGAACACTTAACATTTGCTCTTTGCATTTTTCAAGAATATAGGCTGTGTGTGGTGGCTCATGCCTATAATCCTGACACTTCAGGAGGCCAAGGAAGGGAAAATCACCTGAGCCCAAGAGTTCAAGACCATCCTAGCTGACTTACTGAGACCCTTTTCTCTACAAAAAAGCTTAAAAAGAAATTAGCTGTGCATGGTGGTGCGGGCATGTAGTCCCAGCTACTCTACAGGTTGAGGTGGGTGGATCCCATAGGCCAGGAGGTCAAGGCTGAAGCAGAGCCGTGATTCCTCCATTGCACTCCATCCTGGGCAACAGAGGGAGACCTTGTCTCAAGGCAAAAACAAAAACAAAAACAAAACAAGAAACACAATATATTATCATTAATAATAATCTCTTCATGCAGAAATTTAGGCTCATCAGGGCAGGTGTAGAGTTTGTGTAGACTTGGATTGGAATTTTGCCAGTCCAGAATGTTTATGTAAAGTAGGTAACAGCAGGTGAGTTGAGGACATATGAAAGAGAAGCACTCTCGTAATGGAAAACAATATTTAAGCCTGATAAGAAAAGAGGGAAGCATGATGAGGCTCATGGAAAGGGAAAAACTGGGGGCTCCAAAAATTGAAGACTGGACAGATAAGTGTGTTTTACAACAAAAAAAGGAATACTTCTATTATAACTTCTAAAAATAATAGAGATCTTTTTATCAACTTTATTAAAATATAATTTACATAACAACAAATTCATTATTTTAAAGTGTACAGTCCAGTGATTTTTTAGGATAGATTTGTGCAACCATCACCATTTTTTAATTTTAGAACATTTTCATCACCTCAAAAGGAACCCTGTAGGTATTAACAGTCATTCTCCATTCATTCTCTCCTCATTCCCTGACAAAGATGAATCTAATTTCTGTCTCTATGGAGCTTTTTATTCTGCATATTTTACACAAATAAATACAATATATGGCCTTCATGATTCATCTATGTTATAGTACATATTAATACTTCACTCCTTTTTATGAATCAATAATATTCCTTAGTATGGATACGCCACTATTTCTTTTTGTACTTATCAGTTGATGGACCTTTGAGTTGTTTCTGCTTTTCTTTTGTATTGGTTTCATTTTTTACTATTATAAATAATGATGTTATAAATATATATTAATACATTTTTATGTATATATGTGTTTTCAATTATCTTATGTAAATAACTACAAGTGGAATTGCTGAGTCATATAAGTAACTTTTGTTAATATTGTGAAGAGTCACTAAACTGCTTTGCAAATTGCAAAGTGGCTGAAATATTTTGGATTTTCCACCAGCAATCTATGATGGTTCTAATTTCTCCACATCCTTGCCAACATTTGTTATTGTCCATCTTTGTTTATTATTGCCATCCTAGTGAGCATGAAATGGTTTCTAATTATGCTTTTTATTTGTTTTTCCCTAACAATTAATGTGTTAAGCATCTTTTCATGTGTTATTGGCCATTTGTATAGCATTACTGGAAAATGTCTATTCAAAACTTTTCCCATTTAAAATTTTGTCTTTTCATTGTTGAGTTGCATACATTCATAACATATTGCAGTTACAGGTCTAATATTAAATATATGATTTGCAAATATCTCCCATAAACATAAATCTCCCATTTATTTAGGTCTTTCTTAATTTCTTTTAGTGATGTTTTGTAGGTGCCATATACAAATCTTACACTTCTCTTGTTAAGTTGTTAAATTTATCCCTGTGAGTTATCTTTTTGTTTCTTGACGGGTTCATTTGAACCACAAGTTTTTGCTCTTTTAAAAATGTTTGATGAAATTAAATTTATGTTTGTTTGTTTGTTTTTTAATTTTGTCACTTGTGCTTTTGGTGTCCTTTAGAGTTTTATTCTATGAGTCTGTAAGAATTACTTCCAAGAGTCTTAAGATTTTAACCCCTACATTTACATCTATGTGTATTTTGAGTTAAATTTTGTGTATGATTTGAAATCGGGTGTTTAGTTCATTCATTTACATGAGGATATACAGTTGTCCCAGGACCATTTGTTGAAAAGGATATTAAGCAGGCCGGGCATGGTGGCTAAGGCCTGTAATTCCAACACTTTGGGAGGTTAAGGCGGGCAGATCACCTGAGGTCATGAGTTCGAGACCAGCCTGGCCAATATGGTGAAACCCCATCGCTACTAAAAATATTTTAAAATTAGCTGGGTGTGGTGGTGGGCGCCTGTAATCCCAGCTACTTGGGAGGCTGAGGCAGGAGAACTGCTTGAACTCAGGAGATGGAGGTTGCAGTGAGCCGACACGGTGCCACTGCACTCCAGCCTGGGCAATAGAGTGAGACTGTCTCAAAAAAAAAAAAAAAAAAGGAAAATGAAAAAGAAAAGAAAAGGATATTAACTTCCCTTTGAATTCTCTTAGCACCCATGTTAAAAATCAGTTGACCGTAATTGGTTATTCATGGACTCTCAATTCTAACTGCATTATTCTATGTGTCTACTCTTATGACAGTATGATACGGTCTTGATTACTATAGCTTTATAGTGAGTCTTAAAGTGCAAATCCCCTAAATTTGTTCTTCAAGATAGTTTTGGCAATTCTGGGCCCAGCCCCTTGCATTTCCACGTGAATTTAAAGATCATTTTGTCAATTTATGTAAAAAGGAATCTTGGATTTAGACAGGGATTACACTTAATCTGTGGATCAATTTGGTATTACCATTTTAATAATATTAAAATTTCTGATCCATGTATATGAAATGTTTTTCCACGTATTTAGGTCTTTCTTAATTTTTAATGTTTTGTAGCTTCAGTATACTAATTGTTCACTCCTCTTGTTAATTTGTCAAATTTATTCCTGAGAATTTTATTCCTTTTGATATTATTGGAAATGAAATTGTTTTCTTAATCTCACTTTTGAATAATTCATTGCTAGTATATGAAAGAGAAAAAGAAGCATAAACCAAACTAAACAATCAAAGGTAAAACAAATACAATTGTAAATAAATATTGACTTTGGTCCTGCAAACCTGCTAAACTCATTTTAAAATTCCAGTTGGTATGTGTTATGTATGTGTATCCATGCATGTATGCGTGTAGCGTGTGTGTGTGTGTATGCATATGTTCCTTAGGATTTTGTACATACAAGATCAAGTCATCTGTGAATACCGATAATTTTAATTTTTCCCCACCTGTTTGTTTGGATGTCTTTTCTTTCCTTTTGCCAAAATGACATGGATCGAACCTTAGATATACTATTGAAAAAGAAGTAGAAAAAGCAGATAACCTTGTTTCCTTTCTAATATTAGAGGAAAATCATTTAGTTTTTCACCACAAAGTATGATGTTAGCTGTAGGGTGTGTGTTGATAGTCCCTATCAAGTTGAGAATACATCTTTTCATTCCTACTTTGTTGAGTGCTTTTAAAATGAAAGGATCTTGGATTTTTTCTAATGATTTCTATTGATTCTAATAGTCTGCAGCTATTAAGATTATCATGTGATTTTTGTTCATTGTGCTGTTAATATGGTATATTAAATGATGGATTTTCATATGTTAATCCAATTTTCCATTGCTGGAATAAATCCCATTTTATTATGTCATATGATTATTTATAGATGTTGCTGGCATAGTTTCACTGAGCTATTTGCTGAGGATTTTGTATCGATATTCATAAGAAATATTGATTTGTGGTTTTCTTGTGATGTGTTTGACAAGTTTTGGTATCAACAGGTGAAAATGAATGAATAGATTTAAATTCATAGAACAAGCTGGAAAGTATTAGCTCCTCTCCTATTTTCTAAAATAATTTGTGAAGGATTGCTATTAATTATCCTGAAATGTTTGATATAATTCATTAGTGAAGAAATCTGAAGCTAGTATGTTTTAAAATTATTGTTATTATTACTAATTCAACTTCTGTACTTGTACAAGTCTATTCAGATTTTCTATTTCTTTTTTGAGACATTTTTAGGAGTTTTTGTCTTTCTAGGAACTTACCTACTTCATGTAAGTTATACAATCTATTGGCATGGAATTATATTGTTCGTTATTTTTATTTTTACTTTTTTAGTGATGTTCCCTCTTTCTCTCCTAACATTAATAATGAAAGTTTTCTCTCCTTATTTCTTGGTGAATCTAGGTTTGTCAATTTTGTTGATATTGTAGGAAAAAATCAACATTTAATTATTTTTCTATTATTTACTTCATTTATTTTCACCTAATCTTTATTATTATCTGTTTTACCTTTGATTGTTCAATTTGGTTTATGCTTCTTTTTCTCTTTTGTTAAGGTGTAGGAACAGATCATTGAATTGAGATATTTCTTCCTTTTCAATATAGGTGAAAGTTTTAAATTTTCTATTAAGCACTGCCTTTGCTACATACCACAGTGCTAGTGTTGTCTTTGAGCTTTCATTCATGTTAGTGCATTCTGTACTCTCCCTTGTGATTTATTCTTTAACATATTGCTTACTGAAACATGCATTGTGAAATTTTTACATATTTGTGAATATCCCCAATTATTTTCATTATATTGATTTCTAAGTTTATTCCATTGTAGTCAGAGAACATTTTTTCATATTATTTCAACCTTTTTACAGTTATTGGGATTTGTTGTATATAACCTAACACAAGTCTATCTTGGAGAATGTTTAATGTGCATTCAAGAAGAATGCATATTATGCTGTGCCTAGGTTTACTGTTTTATAATTATCTGTTAGATAGCATGGATATATAATATTTTTCAAGTCTTATATTTGTTTGTTAATCTTTTGCCTAGTTGTCTTAGCCATTATTGAACATGAAGTATCAAAATCTCCAATTGTCTTTGTTGATTTGTCTATCTCTCCCTTCTATTCTGTCTATATTTGCTTCACATATTTTGGGTCTCTTTCATTAGGTGAATATATATTTATATTTGTTATTATAAAATGCCCTTCATTGTTTAAAGTAATAGTTTGCCTTAAATTTTATTTTGTCTGATATAACCACTCCAGCTCTCATTTAGTTATTATTCACAGAGTATCTTATTATATTATTTTACTTTTAGTCTGTTTGTATATTTCAATATAGAGTGTGTCTTTCAGACAGCATACAGTTTGATTATGATTTTTTGAATCCATTCTGTTAATCTTTCCATTTTATTGGACTGCTTACTCCCTTTACTTTTAATATAATTACTGATATTGTGGAGTTGTCTCTGATATTTGACATTTTTATATATCTTATATTATTTTTGCTCTATTTCTCCAGTGAAGCCTACTTTTGTGTTAAATAAGTATTTCCTAGTTACCACTTTAATTTTTCTATTATTACGTTTTTAAATAAATGTTTTGTTAGTTGTTACTCTAGGGATTAAATAAACACATTAAAAGCAAACAATCTACTTCATATTTACACCATATTAATTTCAACAGATTACAAAAGTTTAATGTATCTCTATTTACTCACCCTTTTTGGGTCATTTTTGTCATTCAGATTAGACATTATACAAAATAATCAACAGATTTTCATAATCATTTTTATGCAGTTGTCTTTAATCATATAAAAGAAGAAGAAAGTTACAACTAAAGTTCATTTATATTGTCTCTTATACATATCTATGTATTTACTTTTACTGGTGCTCCTCATTCTTGTGTGTGGATTTGGGTTATCATCTAATATCACATCATTCGAGTCTAAAGAATTCCTTTTTGTATATATTTTAGTCTAAGTCAGCTAGTGATGAATTCTCTCAGTTTTATCTCAGAAAGTCTTAATTTCCACTTGTTGTGAAGAATCGTTTTATTGGATACATAATTCTTGGTTAGCAGTCTTTAATTTTTCAGCACTTGGAATATGCCATTCTATGAGTTTATCTCCATTGCTTCTGATCAGAAAAAGTATTGTTAGTCTTGTTAAAGATATTTAGTAAGTGACAAATGACATTTCTCTTGCTGCCTTTAAGATTTTTTATTTTGTTTTTGGCTTTTGATAGTTTGATTATGATGTATGTGAGTATATATCTCTTTTAGTTTATACTACTTGGAATTTGTTGAGTTTCTCGAATGTAAAGGTTAATGTTTCTCATCAAATTTTGGAGATTTTTGTCCACTGTTTCTCTAAATACTTTTAAGTTTCCCATTATGTATGTGTATATTTTTGTTGATATGCTTGAGGCTATCCCACAGGGTTCTGAGGCTCTGTTCATTCGTTCATTTTTATGTATTTCTTTTTTTGTCTCTTTAGCTGTTTAGCAGACTGGATAATATCCATTGTCTCTGTCATCCAGGATATACTCTGTCATCCAGGCTGGAGTATAGTGGTGTGATCATGGCTGACTGCAGCCTCAACCCCCAGGCTCAGTTGATCCTTCCACCTTAGCTTCCTGAGTATCTGGGAATACAGGCACACACCACTATGCCCAGATAATTTTTGTATTTTTTGTAGAGATGGGGTTTTGTCATGTTGCCCAGGCTGGTCTCAGACTCCTGAGCCCAAACAATTCTCCTTCCTTGGCCTCCCAAAATGTTGGGATTACAGGTGTGAGCTACCTTACCCAGGCAATTACTATAATTCCAATTTTTACTTTATAAAATCAGTGTTACAGAAACCACTAGCTCTCTCTTCTTTATAGGCCAATGGGCTATACTCAAGTTTTTCTTAAAGGTGAGTGTGACCATGTGACTTCATGCTATTCTATTAGACTGTGAGTGGAATTATGGATCACTTTCATGTATGTCCCAGAAAATCTTCCAGGAGTACCCTTCTACTCTTAACCTTGTATCCTATTGAAATGGTGTTAATTATGATGACCCTGAAAAACACATCTTTAAGATGGCAGTGACATCATTAGCCTCAGTCTCCTTGAATAATGTCTTGTAGAAAAATATTCCCCCTACCACCACCCCCTGCAACTGTTGTGAATCACTTAGCAAGAATTACACTTCTATTTTATGTAGCCATTATATCTGAGGTTATTTTGAAGAGGTAAAGTAAAATGCTGATGTAAAAATAATGTAAACTATGTGGTCTTGTCTTAATGATTAAGAAGCAGCCAGCAAGAGAAAAAACATTACAGGTTAGAAATCTGAAGACCCATCTTATACAATGGCAAAATATATTACAAACTTTCCAACTGGAAAAACATAAGAGTCAGTCCATGTTACCAACAGCTCTAGGAAAAACAGTTGGAAAAAGAAAACTGTCAGTGAGTGTAGATACCTTTGCTGTTTTGGCATGGTAATACGATATAGAGATGAGCTCAAGAAAATATTGACATATTGGCAAAGTGAAGAATAAGTCTCTCAAAAGGCTGGCAAAAACAACTAATGATGGATCCTAAAAAGTAGAAGATGAAGTTGGAAAAGGCTTTGAACAACAAAGTTCTATTAACGCTTCTTAAATCCCATTTAGGTCTGTGGTAAATATCAGATACAGGGTTTATCTTCTCACTTAAGACTATTTCTGTCTACATGATCTACTTGTGGTTGCCATTAAGTAGTGAGAGGAAGAAAGTAATAGGGGCAACAAATATTAAAAATAAAGCAAGCTTGAAAAGTATGTTCAGGAGACAAGTCTGGGTGAGTTACCAGTACCTGAAACTGACTACTAGGAAATAGATTATTATCTATCATGAGTTTTAAGGTATATTATATTGCCAAAGAAACAAGAAGTCTGACCCCCCAAAATGTTTTTAATTGTTTAAGATGTAAATAAACCTTGGGCTTCCAAGTTTGCACCAGCAGGAAGCAGGGTGTAAAAGCTGTACTAGCCCTAAGCAAATTACATTCTCAACACTCACCACTGATGTGGCCATGAGGACTAATAAACAAGAAATAACTGCTCAGAGGACAATATTGGAGCCACTGAGAACATTAACGTTTCTCTTTGAGACAATATTCACACTCTAACTGAACAATTTCCTTCATTGCCAGGGTAAGATTCTTTATACCACCTGTCCTACAAAATATTATCATTCTTCTTCTCATCTTTACAATTTCAGTGTTTTCCCATCCTCACCTTTCCTGTTTATTTCTGCATGGATATCTTTCCCCCAGTCCACCACTGTCTATTGAGTTTAAAGGTGTAGAAGACTTGTCTTGTCAGTTTAGAAATATTGAGACCAGAAGTAGCCATCAAATCCTGACCTACCAGTGAGGACTCTGCATCAAACAGAGATCCTGCACATTGGGCTGCGTATTGTTTTCTGCTTCCCTCAAAGTATGCTGTGGCCATTGGAATGATATAAAGCCAATGGGATATAAGTAAAAGTGGTATGTGTCACTTACTGGCCTAGCCCATACAACATTCCTCATATGCTTGTTTTCATTGCTAGCTGACTGAAATACTGATGTCCAGAGCAACCTTGAGGTCAAGCATTGAATGTAAAGAAGTTGAAACATCTGACAGACTGCAGGTCATAACCTCCCTGCCTACCTATTACAGCCCTGAGATGTTATGTTTGTGACAATTAACTTTCTATTTCTTTCTTTCCTTTCATTTTATATTTATTTATAATAGTAGTATAGACAACCAAATATCTTAGACTTCAACTACTTTAAACAACCCAAATATAAAACCATTTGTCTCCAAAGGCCAAAATATTTTATGATATTATAGTTTGATTAAAGAAAGAAAAAATTAAAATTAAAAAAAAACCTTGTATATTTTACTATATATTAACTTCAGCACAAATATCTACCATATCATGAAGGGTTGTAGGACTTTCATATTAATGTCTAGACTTTTTTCATTATTTTGCGGATTATAGGAAGACAGTGTAATTTTTTTCTTTTACTTTTAAAGGTAATTTACTTTAATAGATCTATAAACTACTTTATTATTGTTTAGACAGTTTTATTTTATATTGTAAGCTAAATTCCACAGGATGGGAGAATATTTATGTGTGTGTTTTGTTTGTTTACATTCTAATTCTCTTATTTGATAAAGAACTATAATACGATATGTCTTTAAATGGCTAAGTGTGGGCATGCTATTATCTTGGCTACAATTCTTTGTCTTTGGAATATCCAAGCTAAGCTATTCCACTGGTCTGTTAAATGATATTTATGACTTTGAAAGATTTCTTATGCCTAATAGCATGTGCCTTGATAACCATCATGAATATTCCTTTTTCCATGGCCTTATGTTCTGAGGGAACAGTAATTAAAATATAAAATCATAGGAGAAAGTTCCAAAAGATATATCCAAGTTGACTTTTTTTAACCACTCTTCCAGTCTTCTAAGCATCCTAAGTCTGTGAAGCCTTTCAAGACAAAAGATGAATTTTTAAATCAATAAAACCCTATAATGATTTTTCTTTTGCATTTTTATTCTATTTCCCATACACAAGAAGAGATGTAAGCTGCTCTTCATAAAATAATCCTGCGGATAGATGAAGAAACTATGTATTATAGTTAAGAAATTTCACCATGTGAAAGAAAGGCCTAAAGTAAGCAAAAAAGTATAGAAAAGTGAAAACATGAACTCTTCTGTGGCGTACATATTTACTTTCTTTGTGGTCTATTACTTTTTGTTCCCTTTTTTACCAATCCTTTTCTGCTGTGATTTGGAGAGTAAGACTGACAAATATTGGCTGAGAATATTGCCAGGTAGATAAATATCCTAATATCTGCCTATTAGGAGGCACAGAATCACAGAGAGAAAATGGCTTTTTAATGGCACAATGCAATATAAACCCAACACATTGGAAGTTAAAACGGATGGCCTCTCACTTCCTTGGATAATATCATTGTTCAGAAATTTCTCCTCAAAAGAACTAGTTGCCACCAGAAGAAATATTTTAATGCAATCAAGTAAGCCATATGTATATTATATGTATTAAAAATTCATAAAATTCATAGTGTTCTCTTATCACATAAGATATTAAGATATTTATCACAATGAATTCTACAGGCTTCAGCAAAGGCCTGTTGTTATATGCATTAGAAATATGATCTTTAATCACATTCAAAGTATTTTACAGCAAAATAAATTTCAGTTATGTGACTGTGACACAAATTAACTTTTTTGCATTTCATCCATATGTCTGAGTTCTTTCTAGATGCCTCGATTCCAAGAAGATATTTACAAAATGCCTTAAGTACTGATTAAGCTGAATTTGTTGAAGGTTATCTCCCCCCTACACTAATCTCACTAGATTATTAATGGACCTGATTTCTTTTAAACCTAGTTAATAAATTGCACCATAGTTGTGTTCTAAATGTTGATTTTTGCATACATTTCACTTGTTATTAATTTTAAACACTTTCTCCAAAGCAGTACTTTAGGCTACAAAATTAGATTTATAAAGGTAGGTTGTTTCTGGAAAACTATAAACCATTGAAAGGAAAGTAGTAAAACTAACTGATGTTCTACACCCTTCTCCCGTAAATTCATCAAGAACCATCAAAAATTCCCTAGATGATTTTGAAGTTATTGAACATCATTAGAAAATGAAAGAGTGAGTGTGCTTTTATGTGGCATTTAATTTAAATGGGAGACCACGTTTCTGATTTAATCTAATCAGTATTTCCTTCTGATTGCACCATTGTGGTAGAAAACTAAATTAGGGTAGAATTAAACTTTTGAAATTAATGTTTTCAGCAGAAACAGTAAGAGAGCATTGGAAAGAATGAAAGTAATGATGGGGTAAAGAAGTATGGAAGAAATAAAAAGTAAGGAAGTGAAAAAGAAAGGAAGAATCAGAAGGTTCAAGATGAATAGTTATTGTGCATATTCTTTGCTGTGGATATAGCAATTAATGCTCTTATATAAGCAATCTCAGTTAATCTTAGAGCAACCACCTGAAGAAGGCAGGTGTTTACAACTCTGTTCTATAAATGGCTGTACTGGAGCAAACTGTAATAGAATAAAAGATCTTTTATGCAAAAAAAAAAAATCATACAGTTGTTACTGTTGATAGAAGTCAGTTTAATCTGAGAATCATGAAAATACAGTAGAACAATAGATGCATGCATTGAACACTTAATTTAATGGAAAATATTAGACTACATTCATTATTGAAAAAAAGGCTTTTTGGCATGGGTTGCTGATTTCTTCAAGATCTGTCTCACCAAGACAACTAGAACACAGTGTTATGATTTCTAGGCTTTGTTCATTTGTTTGTTTGCTAAAATGAAGTGAGAAATTAAAGATGTTTGTGAAGCATTCCAAATTCAGAATCATAGGTTTTTATTTATCTCAAATATTTTGAATTTGTTGGTTATACTAATTCACAATCAATTTTTAGAGATGCCTTTATAATGCCTTCCAAAACATTATTTTAATACAAATAGAATAACTATTTTTTCACAGTAATAACAAACCGGTTTATACAAAGTTTAATTAAATTATCCAATTACATGGTTTATGATATATTGGAAAAAAAGATCCTTAGTCTTTATATGGCTAAATTTGTGATATTTTAGAGAGAAGTATAATGTTGGAGTATTCAGCATGCAAGAGGAACAGTAAATGTAGAGAAGGATGGTAGAAGTTGGTTATGAGCATTTCAATTGTAATAAAAGTTATTATTATTCACTTAACAAGTGTTAAGTCCTGTACATATTCTGTCTCTGATTGACACAACTCTATGGGATAGGTTTTATTACATGCACTTGAAAGATGTAGAGACTGAGTCAAAATATTCTTTCCAGATTGTTATCAACCAGCATAGAATGCTTAGTTAACTGCTCAAAGACATGAAGATAGAATATCATTTCAGTCTGATTCTAAAGCTCTTAACTACTACCAGTACGCAAGGAAAATGAGGCGACTTTCAACATTTTGGGCATGCTCAGTGTAATGACTATGAAATCCTCCTCTCAGATTCCCCACTGCAGGAAGTGTAAGTGATTGCTGGTCCAATCTGCAGTGCTCTGAAATCCATCTCATTTGAACCAAAGCCATGGTTTTTAAGGGTTCCAACGAGCCGATAAGACTGAGGAGGACACTGAAGATACTAAGGCAAGACTATTGCTGGGAGATGATGGACTCCGCTAAAGAATCCAAGGGAAGATTTTGACTATGCTTTAGCTCCCCATCAGCCTTCTTCAAACATTCTTAGAACTGCAGTACAATCGACAACCTTCCTTCCTTCCCTATTTCCCTCCTTCCTGCTTTCCTCACTTCTCTCTTGCCTTCTTGCCCTCCTCCTCTCCTTCACAGGGGTAAAATGTTCTTTGCAGGTTCATGGTTTTCACAGGCTCCACCAGCTCGTTCCCCTTTTCTCTTGAGTATTTTTTTTCCAATAAATCTTTTGCATAACAATTCCTTCCTGGATACTGTTTGTTGAAGAATTCAGACTAATAGATTAGAGAACTCTTATAACTGCGAAGAAATAGTAGAATGTTGCTGCATGGATGTTCCAAGGTACCTACTTATGAAGGAAACCAGTGTTTCATTGTTTGACATGGCCTTCTTTAGGAAGACCACCTGTAATATACTCACATAAGTTAATTCATCTAAAGACTAGCGTACAATATACGTATGTTTGATTTTGATTCTCAGTGAATCCTTGGTTACATCTAACCAATTTGTCTAGCTGATTTTAATGTATCTTATATTTTTCAATCCTACTCTTTAAAGTTGAATTACATATTCTGGGCTTATTTTACAGGTTGGATGTGAGAATTAGATAAAATGATTGATAGATAAGATGTTCCTTGAAAGTATTTTAAAACAACCATACAAATATTAGTACACCTGAATTTCTTTATTACATGAAGAAGCATTCAATACCTGGAGTCTTCATTAAAATGTAAATAAATATACTTATCAGTAGTAAAATTATTACTGGAGTAAAATGAATGCTCTCTTAAGTGGCAAAAGAAGTAAAGAATAAAAAGATAATAAAAGTCCCTTATATATAGCTCTAAACTTTGTAAATTATTCTCCAAAGCACAAAATACATCATGTCTTAAATATACATACTGGCAGAGGCTGGGCGCATGGCTCATGCCTGTAATCCCAGCAACTTTGGGAGGCTGAGGCGGGTGGATCACCTGAGGTCAGGAGTTCGAGACCAGCCTGACCAACATGGAGTAACTCCGTCTCTACTAAAAATACAAAATTAGCCAGGCATGGTGGCAGGCACCTGTAATCCCAGCTAATCTGGAGGCTGAGGCAGGAGAATCGCTTGAACCCGGGAGGTGGAGGTTGCAGTAAGCCGAGATCATGCCATTGCACTCCAGCCTGGGCAACAAGAATGAAACTCCATCTCAAAAAAAATTATATCTATATATATAATTATATATATACACACACACACACACACACAAACACACACACACACGTACTAGGGGAAAACGGGGGAAGGGTAGCATGGTGTGGAAGACCAGGAGTTGTGAAGTCACATATTTTGGTGAAAGGGCCTGATTTGCCTATGAAGCTATGGGACTCTCGGCACCCTGATTTCCTCATATAAAAATATGAAATAATAAAATTACTTCAAAGATTTGTTATAATACTTAAATAATTCACGTACCTAAATTATTCAAATGATGTTTATTATATTGTAGGTGCTTCATAATGTTATTTCCATTTTCTTGCTCAGGTTAGTGAATAAAGAAAAAGAACTGCATCTCGGTTACACAGACAATAATAAAGATACTGATAGCTGATACTTAATATCCATCTTCTGCATGCTCTAAGAGAAATGCTTTATAAATGCTATTTTATTTACTTAAAAAAATTGTATGGGATTAGCATTATTTGCTTGATTTTTACAGTTGAAAAATCTGAGTGTCATAAAAATGAAGTCCAGGGTCAATCAGTAAATAAGCAGGGAAACAATTGCAACTTGGTATGTCTGGCTTTTGACACCTATATTTATAATCCTAACAATATAATTTTTATAGGAGACTGAGGCATGCTTAGGATAAGGTATGGATGATGCCATAGCCCTGCTATTACTAGAAGTCCTGGAAAAAGAGACTGATAATGGGGCATGCTCCATCTCTCCGGGAGCACTCATAAACTGCCCTCCAGCTACCACAAAACCAAGGAGATTGTCCTCCCTGCAGGAACAGAGTCAATAAAAGTTTTCCTTTCTGTCACCCAACCCACAGTCATCTTACACTTGGCCTTCGAGGAAGTGATATATAATTTTAGTTCATGCCTGTACCCTAGGCCTTCATAATACTGTCTCTCTACTTGTTCATAGTGAAAACTGTAAAAGAATCAAAACTTCATCTTTAGAGCGAAAGCAGATAGCCTGGAGGCAAGACATTATGCAATACTTATATCCAGGTGTGTTTAGTTATTCAACAAGTGCAAAGAGTAGGTCGCCTAAAAGTGAGAAGAGAAATTGTAATTCAGAAGAGAAAAAAAAAAAAAAAGAAAGAAAGAAATCTGACTTGCAGAAGCTAATGTTAAGCTTGTCTTAGCCTAATTTTATTTGTGTTTACCTGAAACTGTGTCCCTACCTGGAGATCAGAGAGATTGGTAAAATAATTTTCATTTAATACCAACAAAGTTAGAGCCATTATTTACTTACATACTTCTGAAACAACACAGGGATATTTTCTGAGGTTTTGCCTGTTGTGATGGTGGTAGTGGTGACATTTACAAAGAATAGTTAAAATGTAGCATCTTTATTTTTATTATCATTATTTTTACATAGAGTGATGATATGGCAACTAATATATAGTCTTCATATTAAATTGTGGCATGAGGTGATTTTTAATTTTCTATATCATTTCATGCTTGTAACTATGTTTATATATTATTCTTATAACACAGACAAAAGTTAAATGTAAGAGAAGTGAAGGAATTTTGACAAGAAATTAGCAGACAGAACTAAGGCCAGCTTTTGTTTGTTTGTTTGTTTTTACAATAAAACCCAGGTACTTTCCACTAAACTACACTAGATTTACGCTTTAGAATGTCATGTTGTTGGTGGTGGTGGTGTTGTTTTTCTGTTTGCAAACATTCCAAAGACACAAATAATTTGAAGTTAATTTTATATGTGCCGTGTTTTTGCTTTGTTTATGGGAAAGTCCATAGTAGTGTTTTTCAAATTATACATTGAAATCCCTTAATACATTATGAAATCTATTTAGTAGTTGAAGATCATTTTTTGAGATTAATAGAGCTTAAATTATGTAGGAATAAGACTTTTGATTTTCCAGTGTTGTATAACAAGCTACTCTAAAACTTAGTGATTAAAAAAAGCATTAGTGTTTCATTGATTTTGTGAGTCCAGAATCTTCAGACAGAAAGCCTTAGGGAACAATTGTTTCTGCTTCAAGTAATCTTGGGCTGGGGTGCCTCACATGGCGGATGAATGACTGGGGTTTAGAATAGCTGGGAACTGGTCAGGTCTCTCTCTGTCTCTCTCTCTCTCTCTCTCATTCTCTCTCTCTGCCTCACGTCCCTCTCTCTCCTTCACTCTCTTTTATCTTCTTTCTCTCTCTCTTTCTTCCTCCCTGCTCACATGAACTCTTCATATAGTCAGCTTGGGCTTCCTCACAGTTTGGTGGCATTGGGAAATGTGGCAGCCAAGGGCATCAAGGGCAAATGTTCTAAGAGTCATGAAATAGAAAAAGCTACTCTCTCAAGGCCTGGGCCAGAAAAATGGCACCATATCACTTCAACAATGTTCTACCGTTCAGAGCAGACACAGAGCCAACCAAGATTCACAGAGAGAAGATATAGAGCTTATGTCTCTAGGAATGGAATTTCAGGAAGAATGTCTAAAATATATGCAGACATCTTTGATTTGCCAAAAAATTAAGTACTGTTTCATAAAGCTTTTGTTTCCATTACACAAATGTGAGTATATACTTGTTTAAGTTATAAAATAAATACTTTTGGTGAGACAAGTTCAAAATGTTCTGAAAGCTACTATAGTTCCATGTGCACATTAATTGAATTTAGTGGTCCTGTTCAATTTTACTTTATTCCCAAAATACACAACGTAATTTGATTTACTTTATTCAATTTGTATTCATTGTACAAAATAAACAAAATATTTAATATGACCAATGTTGTATATAGTATCCAGTTTATATGTTAAAATTTCTAGATATGAAATAAGGCAATAATTGCCATTCTGAGCATATTTATTTCATAATATTTTCAAATTCCATATTCACTCCAAATATTATTTGTAATCATGAGTTTGAGAGGAATAAAATATTGCAGTTTGTATTTTTTTCTAACAAATGTGAAAAGTAATGGATAAATAACCAAATCACGATAACAAAATTATAGGTATAAAATAATCAATGATGTAATTTGTGAAACAATTATTCTAATAAGTATTATAATTTATTTGTAGATCCCTCTGATATAGATACTAATTATATACAATTTACAAAGAATTATAATCTGAAGAAGTGTAATGCTCAGATCACACAGCTGATTGGTAGACTTGAAATCCAACACCAGTAACATATTCACAAACACTATGCCATTCTGTTTCCTGAAGCTTTTCTGAATTTCAGAGCAGCAAAATAATTCTTCATACCATCTTTCTATTTGATCATATAGATAAAGCATATAAAATGTTCTAGATGCTACTAAACCATTAGTTGGATTTATTAAATTCTTTAATGTGTTAATAACGCATTATCAGGTTGTTTACAATGCTCTTAGAGGAATAAAAGAAAATCTCCTAAAAATAAGAGGACATTACAATGATCATTTAATCATCTTCAGATTAAAAAAAGTCTCAGAACGAAAATCTTACTAGTATTATTTTAAATATTCAGAAAGGGAAATGCCGTGAATCAAAATAATTCATTATTTCAGCCAATTGTGTTAGAAATGCACGTCTTGTATCTACTTTCATTTACTTTATTTCCACAGTCCGTATTTTAACTCTATGCTTAGTTGGGACAGGGGGAAAGTAATGATCAATCTCTAAGTAATACTCATTCATACATTATTAATAAGTTTTTATTACTGGGGAATGATTTTTGCCAAGATATGTTAGGGGCCACTTAAAAGGTATTAAATGTTTACAGTAAAAAAGTAAAAATGAATAAATAAAATATAAACAAACAGATGCATGAAAAAAATATTTTAACAAATAATTAAAGTCAGTATTCTTCATGGCATTTTATATAAACTGGAAGCTTATAGAACCAGACACTGTGACAGTAACTTGGAACAATCTATAGGTGGGACATACATAAATTAGATGAAAGGTAGCTAAGTTATTGACAAGGGTTTGAAGTATATTATTTGCCCTGCCTTTTAAATTCTGTTTATCCTTCCATTAGTTTTCTACCACTGTGTCACAAATTATCACAAAAATAGTGTCCAAAAGAACACATATTTATGATCTCACAGTTTTCATAGGTCAGATGTGTAGTACAGGTTATCTGGGTCCTCTGTTAAGGTCTTGTCAGACTGAAATGGAGGTGTCAGCCAGGGTTGTAATTCTCATTTCAGGCTCAGAATCCTCTTTCAAACTCACTAAATTCATCTTGGCAAAATGCATCTTCTTGCAGCTGTACTGTTGCTACCTGTTGGTCAATGATCACACTTAGCTATTATCAGCCACCCACATTTTCTTGCCACTTGACTTCCATAGGCAGTCTGTAGCATAGATACTGTGTTCTTCTAGATTAGCTAGTCAGTCTTTTTGCCACTCTCTAGTCTACTAAGGGGAAAGTCACATATTTGTAATATAATCATAACAGTGACTATCTCATCATATTCACAGGTTCTATCCTTCCTAAAGGGTGGCAGATTATACAATGTATATAGAGCAGGAGGGTGGAAACCTGGAAATATTAGAATTCCCTCTATTCCAACTGTTTTACTATATGATACATAAATGAAAAATAAACATTTACTAATTATTGTGCTAATACTTTAACATTTGTATATCTGTTTATAGTATGAATGTGTCATTTGATAGTCACCATGGGTGTAAAATCAAATAAAATATATTTCATGTTTTCCTAAAGCATTACACTCTTGTGATGAAGAAGGATAACTAAATCAGCAACTATCCTGGCAGATGTTATATGTTTGCGGTAAAGGTGCATTATCACAAAGGAAGGTAATATAATTCAGACAGGAGGTCAGGAGGTCATTGTAAATTAATATTTGAAATAAGTTTTAAAGGATATGGGAAATTTGCAGAATGAATATATATATATTTCATATATATATATGAAATAGAAGCACTCCAAGAAGAGAAAAAATTTTGTAAGGAGAAAAACAAGAAATAATATATGACATATTTAAGTAGTATAAAGAGCTTGATATACATGAGGTAAGGGTGCCTATAATGTGAATGTAGCCTTAGCTGTAATCCCAATATTAATAAGATCTATATTAATTTAATTACAGCTAGGATGAACTATATTGAGTTAATTAGAGCTGGATCACTGATGTCAGACTGAATTATGTTTTAACCAATATTGGTGGCTGAATTCAACATCTCATGCAGCAGTAGACAACTTTGATAGTTCCAAGAACAATTTTTTAAAATGTATATAAAGCTTCTTTTAAGGCGTAAGATAGTTTTTCCTCCAAACATCGATTATAATAATTCTTGCACTTATATAGTAATCTTTTGAAAAGAATAAAAATTTCAAACATTATTATAATAGGTAAAAGAACTAACAAATGTAGGTTGCATATATATGATGTCATAGACACCTAATATTAATCATAATGATGTCTAACATTCAAACTAAAGTGTTTGAGAAAGAGGCAAACGAATGAATGAATGAGTGAATGAATGAATAAAATGTGAGCACTCTCTCCTATGTGGTGATCAGGAAACTGCCATTATCTCCAAAAGGATAAATAATTTTAAATAATTTACATCATCATAAAGAATTTCCTTTTGTCATTTTTTTCCCCAACTAATTTTCATTTATCTAACTTTCCATGTTTTTTAATCTTCTAAAATGACACAGTTTAAATCGAGATAAAGTCTTAAAGTCAAAATCAGAAAAGTCTTAAATAAGTGTCTATGATATTATCAAGACAAAATGTAAGGAGCGTCTCTTCTTTGTTCCGTAGCTAAGGCAAGACAGTATATCACTGTGGCCAAAGCAGGAATGCTGGAGGCAGGCTGACTGGGTTTGGATTCCTCCTCTATTAGTAACTGTGTGGCCATGAGATGATTACTTAATATCTCTGTTAAGTGAAAATAATAATACTATCTAACTCTTAAGGAGGCTGTAAGCAATAAATTTGTTAATATATGCAAAATGCTTAGAACTCTGCAGAGCTCAGAAAATGTTAGCTGTTTGTTATCAAGGAAACCAGGGTTGTATTGAGATGAACTGAAGGAAAACACAGGAGCTGGGAGCTGTTATTGAATTGGGTGGAAGCTCCCCTCTCAATCTCTGTTAAGTTTGCCAGAGTCAGATTTAGGGCAGAACATGGCTGTTCTCCATAGAATAGAAATGTCACCAGCTGTTTGTGGTCAATAGCTAAATACTCTATGCTGCCATTGTGGTATACCAGGGCCCGAAGGTGACATGGCCACCGAAGGGCTGGGTCTTGAAACTAGTAACCCAATGAATATTGGGAAAGGGTCCCAATTGTTTAAAATGCCATTTATTAAAATGGCTTCAGTATATTCATTTGTCGTGTATGTGTGTATGTGTGTGTAGTTTAGCAATAAATTTTATGTGACGTTATAATCAACCAGCCAATTCAAATTAGTAGTAACGAAGAGAAAAATCATGAGATAAAAGAACAACAACAATAAAAGAGATAAAAAAAATTAATATAAATCATGACATCTCTTTCACATCAGGTTAAATTCATAATCCATAGTTTAGAATTCCCTTTGGCCAGTGACAATGACAAACCTCTTCATCAGAGCTTTTAACCCTACTTTTGGACAGTGTGCTAAAGCCTGCTAAGGATGAACAATTGCTTCACAAGAACAGTTGCCCTCAGAGGCATTTTTTAGCCTGTCTCTCTAATGGAAATATATAGTAACTTAAGAAAGGGAAGAGTGCTAGGAAGTGCATGAAATGCACTTGGCAGTGAAATGTGGCCTTGACCATCACACATTGCCCTGCCTCCAAAAAGCTGCCCTTTGTTTTACAACTTTATAGTAGGGGACTATCCAATGCTTTCTCAGTGACAGACAATATTTCACAAGACTGTGACACCTTTTCTGGCCTCTGCATACATCTCCCAAAGCAATTAAAATTTTCAAAATAGTAGCTTTAAAAAAAAGCAAATAAATAGTTTAAAAAACCAATGAAGAGGATTAGTGTGAGCCATATCCTCTTTTTTCATATTTACGTTCAGAATTTTAAGGCACTTGACTCTGAAATCATTCCAGTAAAGCGGAAAATTAATATTTTAATATGTCTACCACTTCAGCAAGTAGAAATAAGTAAAGTGGAATAAGTAGTAGAGAAGAAAATGTTTTAGTATTAACTATATTTATGAATATTTATCACCCTTACCCATCAAATATCTGTCTTTCAGCATGTCCATTCACTTCTATATACAGTAAATCACTGCGGAACACACATTACCAATTGTTTTACATTTTATAGAAAAGAGGGTGACAATTTCCTTTTAATATTCTTTTGATTAGATTTTGTCATAATTTTTTACTGAGTGAATCCAAAAGACTGAAACATAGCTAATAAAAAAAAACCATTATCCAAGAGTTTTTTCATGGAATGACATAATTTCTTATCAGTTTTTCTTCATCTAGAGGGGAAATGGCAGAGAATCAGGAAGGCATAAAAAGGGCATAAAATGACTGCTGTCTATGATGCTGTCTGGAAATCTGTTTTGCTTTAGGGTCCAGTGTTGCAAATATTTGACTCATATGACTGTGTTGTGTTCATACTGTGCATTCATTTGTTTATTTTTATGAGAAACAGGCTGTCCAAGTGATGCTTTAAAACAAATAAACTATTAAAATTAGCCAAAACAAACAAATTGTTACTATTAAATGAATCTTTGGAGTACACAAATGGAATTAGATTTTTTAAACCACGTATACAATTATTATTATAGCATCATATCACTATTATCATTATATCTATTTTTATTGAACTTTATAGACTGCTTTATTCTAGATCTTAGTATCATTCAAAAATACATTCCAAATGTCCCCATTACCCCTTCTCATTTATATATACACATACATACACTTATACGCACTTACATATAGTTGAACACCCCACCACCACACACACGTTTGTAGGTAAAGCAAAACTATCTGTATAATTCATCTTTAAAACACAAGTCACCGAAATTGCTATATTGAGCTTGATTCCAGAACTTTACTTTTTTTTGAAAATGGATAAATGTTTCATTTACTATGAAGATAGGAAAATAGGTCCAAGAGACTACTATAGATAGGAAATAAACATTCTTCAACATTCGTATTAATTCGTATTCTCCAAATACGAAGATAATTTTTACCGAAATTATTCCTTATAAAAAGCAGAGTTATTTTATATCCTTAAAATATTTTCTTATCAAAGGACACTTTCTCAATTACTGTATTCTGAACAGCGATGTTTTTGGGGGGAAGATGCAAAAGCCTGAAATTATCTCAACTAATGGTAGTTTGAATTTCATATAAGTAATAGAATTTTAAAAAGAAGAAGATTTTAACAGAGATTTAACAGTTATTTATAGGGGAATTAATTCAACGGTTGCAAATTTGAGGTATTTTAATAATGAAGCCTTTTAAAGATCAACTTAGAAATGGATAACAGAAGCAGTCAATAACATTGAAAGACCATAAATATAGATCCTTGAGACCAAAAAAAAAAAAAAAAGAAAAGAGAAGAAATTGCCCTCATGCTATGTGAATGATATTCTGTGACTTGGGATAAAATTCCTGTTGGTTCAAAAAATATTGTATCTTACATACTTAGATGGTAATAAAAATGAAGCTGGTAGTTATTTGACTCAATATATGCTTCTAGTGGTAATGAGAAAAGTGATGCTGAAAGTGCATGTGATAGTTAAAAAAATTACTTGGTGAATTGAAAGGTAACTTTTAAAAACTAATTTATTTCTTTATATATTTAATGTTAAGTGCTTATGTAGTCAAGTTAAATACTATCAATAGATATTTACATTGCTAATGGTATTTATCGAATATGTTACTATATATATATTCTTGCTAAAATAAGTGTATGTATGATTGGTTAGTCTCAGTTAGAAAATCAGGTTATTTATGAACACATAAAGTATTTTAAAGCATACATAATTAAACTTGAAATAAATTAAAATATATAATAGTATTATCCTGTAATTGTAATATTTTTACTTTAAGCAAATGCCTGGTTTCCAAAAGTACGATCTGTCCAGAGCACTATCACTATTTGAGACTGGTAAACTTTTCATGCTTTATAAAATAGGAGAATAAAAATTTCATTCAATTCAACATCTTCTACAAATAAGGAGTGTATAGCACTATCCAAATACAAAGGAATAATTCTAGGACAATAAATTTGGGATAAGAAACGGTCCAAGTGTGATTCTATTTTTTTTCCTCAGTTACCATTTGTACTAAAGTGTATAAAAGGTATTCTTCTGTGATCTCCAGGGCATACACATGAGCTAAGGATGACAAGTATACTGTGTAAAAGCATTTTCTGACCATAGTGGTTCCATAAACTTATGAAATACCACAGAGGTTTATAAGATCTGAAAGCTTTCAAATGAGAACTTTCTTCTAACTTTTTGGTAGCCAGTAAACTAGGATATCAAAAAGAATCTTAGAACATAACAATTTTCTCTCTGACTTAGGCTGTTGGAGGACATATAGTGGAAAGAACACATAGAGAGACTGGAATTTGAATCCTGTCCTGTCCATTGTCACTTTCAGGGTAACACTGGGCAAGTTACTTCACTCATTTTACAAAATAATCCAATAACACCAACCACACATAGTTGTGATGGGAACTTCAATTAGTCAATGAGTATTTATCAAATACCTAATATGTGTCAGCTACTGTGCTAGGTGCAAGGAAAAAACAGCTATTATATTAAAAAAAAAGAAAGAAAGAAAAAAGAAGAAGAAGAGAGGAGAAAAGAAAAGGAGCTTCTATGCCCACCCATAGAGAGTTTACAGTATATGAAGGAGGAAAAATTGTAAACAATTGATAGTATTGCATCAGTCTGTTTTCAGACTGCTATATATAACGATCGGAGACTGGGTAACATTTAAAGAAAAGAGGTTTGATCGACTCACAGTTCTGCATGGCTGGAAGTTCTCAGGAAACCTACAACCATAGTGGAAGAAGAAGGAGAAGCAAGTACCTTCTCCACAAGGTGGCAGGAGAGAGAGAGCACGCGTGGCAAACTGCCACTTTTAAAACCATCAGATCTCGTGAGAACTCCTTCACTATCACAAGAACATTATGGGAATAATTACTTCCTACCAGCTCCCTCCCTCAACACGTGGGGATTATAATTCGAGATGAGATTTGAGTGGGGACACAGAGCCAAACCATATCAAGTATTAAATGAGATAATGGGAAAGACACTTTATTAGAGAATATCCCTACATCTTTAAGAACATTCTATAGGGAATAGTCTTAGATTTAGTTCACCAAAAGGGGAAACTGAGGCAAGGACTTAGTGTATTTGAGATACACTCCCAGGGGGTACATGTGAGGAAGGGAGGAGGTGAGACAGCAGAGTGATAAAAGCCATTGAAAAGTGTACATTAATGATCCAGATACTGCTATGAGTTACTGCTGCTCAGTCCCACTGAGAATTCTCTGAGAAACCATGAAGATCCTGACATACAATCATCACACGAAATAACCTTTTAGGAAATGAAATAACTTATCCACTGACTACCACTCCTTAGTTGTCCCTAAGCATTTGAACTTCCCTCTACTTACAGGTTACACCCAGCTTGTGGCTGAGCAACTTCTCTGATATCCTCTGGTAGAAGAGAGTTAAAGGTGTCTGAAATTGACGTTTTTCAAAGTGCAAGAAACTGTCTATCACAGCCTTGGGAAATTCAAGTGGGCAAAAGGATATAAGGTGTGACTTTAACAGTTTCTGCTTCAGGACATTGTTGAGATATTTTACCTACCAAAATTGAGTGTTATACTTTTTCTCCTATAGCTCTAATCATCAAACACACCTTATTTTTTTATATAGTTCACTTTGATCCTACACCCAACAAAGAAAATGTCTAAGAAGTGTGTTAGTTGCAATTTCCAATTAAGTTGAACATATAATAAACTCTAGGGACAATATGCATCTTTAATTTCTCATTCAGAGCTCCTGCTCAGCCCTGAACTAGCAATACGAATTCTATAAAAATCAGACGTTCATCCAGCTTTATGATTTTTTCAGCTGTTATTATCCATTTGGCTCCATGGAGTCCTGCTTTACCCACTCCTGTTGTCTAGCAAAATGGCTACATAGAGCAATAGCTGTACTATCTTCAGTAATTGTTTCTGGTGACAAGCAAGGAGGTCATTGGAGTGTTTCTAAGGTACTGCTAATCACTCAATGAAACAGTCAGACGATACCAAAAATGCCCACCTAATAACAAACATTTACAGAGTCCTACAGCTTGACAATGTGAAAAAAGACAGCAGAGTTGGAGTCAGATATATCAGGTTTTCAATTCTTGCTTCCCCTTTCCATTAATGTTTGACTTTAGGATTTTGAGTAACCTCTTGAACCCCCAGAAAATCTTATTGGAAAAAGAGTGATACATTAATTATCTTACAGTAATATAATGAAACATAGTGAAATAACATATGTAAAATGTTATTTATAATGGCAAGTACATGAGATACATTCAATAATGAAGGCTATCATCATTGTTAATGGCAGGAATTTTCAAGTGAGTCATTATGTTTATATGCCACAAACTATAAAGATGATATTGACAAATATTATTGAAAATTATATAACTTGTAGATGATAAAACTATTATAATGTTCCTTAAAGACAAATATAATGACTTTTCCAATATTTTTTCCTGCTGCACACTACATTTCTTCAGTTTATTATGTGTTTACTCCTTAGGGTTAGGAGAAGGGAAATAATTTTAGCACTACCTAATAGGGAACTTATATTAAAAAGAGGGTCCCTATCTAAATTTCAGCCGTTATGAGTATGCTGAATATATCAGCAAATGTGTATACTAAATCTACCTAAGGAAAGTATAGTTTACTGAACAACTACTACTATTACTTATTCTGGCTTTATACTATTAATAAAAGTATTAATAATAAATATAATATGGTAGATTTAATAGCAGTACTTTTAACTTTTGATGTGTATTTTATGTTACTTTGAACTTTGATTCTTTAAATAACATTTCTGAAAGTATATATGAGTCTGACTAAGAACAGACAAAACAGTAAGACAGAATATTGACTTCAACCTCTTTCCAAGGGAAATAATCATTTAATTGTTTGAACCAATGTTTCTCTTTCCTTCAGTGTACTTAGAACTCTCTGGTTCCTTTTCAAATATATGTGCACTCCCCTTGAAATAAACCAGCAACAACTTATGTTCTTTTGTTATTCCTCATAAGTGATAATGATGTTGGTCATTAATATTTCCTGTTTAAACAAGCAATATTTCCAAAACCATTACAGTGTTACTTACTTTCCTTCTATATAGACACCTAAGTATATTAGAAGTGGCACTTTTGTTTCTTAAAAATTAGTTATAGTTCTTCATGTTGATTCATGGACAATAACTATCGGAAAGCATTGCTTCCCTATTTGTTTTTCAAGACATCAAGTTTACTTATAACAAATTAGTTAAGATGTTTTGGAGGCTTTCCAATTGCCCACCATTTGATAAAGGTCATCATTCACTAGTGTAATAGTTTCAGAAAATTGGTATCTTACTTATGATGGGCATTTTTCTTGTACAGAATCTTGCAGGTTACACACAAGACCTGTATAAGTAGGAAAGAGGAAAATGATTGATGATTAATAAAAACATTACCTACAGGCTGACAGCACCAGAGACTAAGGATTTACACTAAATTGGAGTGAAAAATGCCTTACCACTACAAAAGGATAGCAAGTACCTGACCTCAAATGGCAAACAGAAAAAGAGCTCTATGTTATTTGACAATAAAAAAATAGATAAATACTATTCTATCATTTGTATATTAAGCACCAATTATCTAAAATATAATCTGTTGCATGTTGTGGTCACTCTGACGATGAATAAGAAAAGAATCTTACCACACTAAATTTGTTTTACAAGAGAAATCACAAATATATTCATATTCTTTAATAGATTTTGTTAAAAGGTAAAAAGTTCCTCATCTTTTCTGACATGTATATCAACCATATTTATCATTCATTCATCTATGTAATTGAAAAAATATGAACATTTATAATTTCTTATAAGCTTCTATTTTTACTACCAGGTAATCAATAAATATAAATATAAATGTGTTAGAAGAGGATGTTCCTTGCCATGTGTATTAGTCCATTTTCATCTTACTGATAAAGACATACGTGAGACTGGACAATTTACAAAAAAAAAAGGTTGTTTATTAGACTTACAGTTCCACTTGGCTGGGGAGGCCTCACAATCGTGGTAGAAGGCAGGAGGAACAAGACACATCTTACATTAATGGAAGCAGGCGAAGAGAGCTTTTACAGGGAAAATCCCATTTTTAAACCCATCAGATTTATGACAATCATTCACTATGACAAGAACAGCACAGAAAAGACCAGCCCCCATAATTCAATCATCTCCACCAGGTTCCTCCTATGACATGTGTGAATTGTGGGAGTTACAATTCAAGATGAGATTTGGATGGGGCACAGCCAAACCACATCATTCTGCCCAGGCCCTTCCCAAATCTCATGTCCTCACATTTCAAAACCAGTCATGCCTTCCCAACAGTTCACCAAAGTCTTAACTCATTTCAGCATTAACCCAAAAGTCCACAATCCAACGTCTCATCGGAGACAAGGCAAGTTCTTCCCATGAGCCCGTAAAATCAAAAGCAAGTTAGTTACTTCATAAATACAATGAGGGTACAGTCATTGGGTAAATACAGCCATTTAAAATCGGAGAAACTGGCCAAAACAAAGGGGCTACAGGCCCCAATGCAAGTTCGAAATCCAGCAGGGCAGTCAAACATTAAAACTCCAAAATGATTTTCTTTCACTTCATGTCTCACATCTAGGTCATACTGATGAAAGAGGTGGGTTCCCATGGTCTTGGGCAGCTCCAACCTTGTGACTTTGTAGAATACAGTCTCTCTCCGGCTGCTTTCCAGGCTGGCATTGAGTGCTTGTGACTTTTCCAGGTACATGGTGCAAGCTGTCAGTGGATCTACCATTCTGGGGTCTGGAGGATGGTGGCCCTCTTCTCACAGCTACAGTAGGCGATGGCACAGTAGGGACTCTGTGTGGGAGCTCAGACCCCGTATTTCCCTTCTGCATTGCCCTAGCAGAGGTTCTCTATGAGGGCCCTGCCCCTGCAGCAAACTTCCACCTGGGCATCCAGGTGTTTTCATACATCTTCTGAAATCTAGGCGGAGTTTCTCAAACCCCAGTTATTGACTTCTGTGTACCCACAGGCTCAATACTATATGGAAGCTGTCAAGGCTTCGGTTTGAACCCTCTCCAGCCATGGCCCAAGCTCTACATTGTCCCCTTTCAGCCCTAACTGGAGTGGCTGGGACGCAGGGCACCAGGTCCCTAGGCTGCACAAAGCACAGGGACCCGGGACCTGGCTCTGGCCCATAAAACCACTTTTTCCTGCTAGGCCTCCAGGCCTGGGAAGGGAGGGGCTGCTTCAAAGACCTCTGACATGCCCTGGAGACATTTTCCCCATTGTCTTGGGGATTAATATTCAGCTGCTCATTACTTATGCAAATTTCTGCATACTGCTCACTTGAATTTCTCCTCAGAAAATGGGAGTTTCTTTTCTATCCATTGTCAGGCTGCAAATTTTTCAAACTTTTATGCTCTGCTTCCCTTATAAAACTAAATGCCTTTAACACTACCCAAGTCACCTCTTGTATGCTTTGCTGCTTTGAAATTTCTTCTGCCAGATACCCTAAATCATCTCTCTCAAGTTCAAAGTTCCACAAATCTCTAGGGCAGGGGCAAAATACTGCCGGTCTCTTTGCTAAAGCATAACAAGAGTCACCTTTGCTCCAGTTCCCAAGTTCCTCATCTCTATCTGAGACCATCTCAGCCTGGACCTTATTGTTCATATCACTATTAGCATGTGTGTCAAAGTCATTCAACAAGTCTCTAGGAAGTTCCAAACTTTCCCACATTTTCCTGTCTTCTTCTGAGCCCTCCAAACTGTTCCAATCTCTGCCTGTTGCCCAGTTCCAAAGTTGCTTCCACATTTTCAGGTATGTTTTCAGCAACACCCCACTCTACTGGTACCAATTTACTGTATTTGTCCATTTTCATGCTGCTGATAAAGACATACCTGAGACTGAGCAATTTACAAAAGAAAGAGGTTTAATGCTCTTACAGTTCCATACGGCTGATGAGGCCTCAAAGTTATGTTGGAAGGCAAGGAGGAGCAACTCATATCTTACGTGGATGGCAGCAGGCAAAGAGAGCTGGTGCAGGGAAACCTTATCTCATTCTTTCAGTTCTCTCATTTTAATAGTTCTACATAATTTACTATATTTCACTTCCCACATATTTTATGCTGTCTATTTACTAGATTAGTATATGTCTGATCTAGTAAATGTATAGTGGAGCTCTCCTGTTATAGTTCTTATATCTTTATTTGCTCATTCAAATCCATCAATTAATCCTGTATACACTTGCTAATAACGTTATTTAGGGCATACTTGTACCTTGTGCTACTTATTAGCATTAATAAAATTTTTCATTATAAAGTGATTTATTTTTCTTACATAATTTTTTGTATGTTCATAACTTTTAATTCTTGGTGTCAAGAATATAGTGGTAAACACAATGATAAAAATATTTGTCTTTATGGAATCTAAGTACTAAGGAAAAGAATTATAAATCATAAACAAGCAATTAATGGATAAGAATTCATACATTTTTAATATAAAATATTAAGTGATAATCCCAAATTGACAAATATTATATACCGTCAGGCATTGATAAGTGCTTAGAACAAGAAAAGTAGCAAAATGAGTATTTGAGAGTGACTGGATTGGGAATGTGTGGGACTATTTTACACAGAGTTATTGGTTAGGAAAGGCCTTTCTAAGAAAGCTTATTTGAATAGAAAACAGAGTGAAATAAAATAATGACCCATGCACATTTTTAGGGCAAAAATGTTTCAGGCCAAATGACAGCTTGTTCAGAGGATTTAAACTGGGCATGTGCTTAATATATTGAAGAAACAATAAGGAGATATTTAAAGCAAAGTATGTCAGAGACTAATACTTAAGATTTTATTCTTTAAATGTAATGGAAATCTTCTAGAGGGTTTTGGGCAGAGAAATGACATAATCTCATTTATTCCTGAAAATGTTAATTTTCTATTGCAGCAGGGAAAATAACTCAGAAAGACAGTTGCGGAAGCTATTGCCAAAATGCAGGCCAAGATGATAGAGGCTTAGCTATTCCCGGGGCTTCTTTTGTTTCTAGATAAAGGAAGCTCTTAAAATGCAAGACTGATGACATTTATTTTCCTAGTGCCTAGAAGAGGACATGGTATAAAATAGGCACTCAACAGAACACCTCATGAGTCAGTAAAACAGTGGAGACTTGACTAGAGTTTTCGCCTACAAAGGAAAGCTAAAGAGTACAATTTTCTTGAAATATATTTTGTTATCAATTGTAAAATATGCCAATATCTCAATACAATAAATGGACATAATGTACTGAGGATAGATGGTTACTTTAAAAAAAAAAATCACACAATGCAGCACATGAACATTTTAACATGTGAAGGTCTTTGTTCTGATGCACTTTAATATGTCACTTAATATTAAGATTGAAAACCGAAGATGAAAGTATTATTAATGCAGAAGGACAAAAACATGCCATATTTTAAATCAGTCCCTTTTCATAAGGGTCTTATTGTACCACAGCAAATTTCAAAGAGACCAAGACAGAAGATGATTCTAATACCATCTCTAGCTGGTTGCGTTTTGACAAAATCTTGAGTGTTCTTCTAGGAAGGGAACAATATTTGGTTTGTGCTAGCTAACTCAGAGGGTTATTATGAGAAACCAATATAGTGAAGTATCTGAAGGCAATTTGATAACTTTAATGTGCCACAAAGTTATAAACTATTACTATGCCAACTAATTATCTAAAGTTAGTTAATGTGGCACATGTGACACATGTGACAGTCACTTGATTTTCCTGGTACTTTCGATTACTGCTTTATTGCCCTACATATAAGAATATCAAATTTGTTTTCAATCCTACTCACTTTATTTTTATAATTAGTGGCTCCCACTGACCACACATCATCCGGAGAGCTCATTAAAACTCAGATTACTGGACTCCACTCTTATAGTTTCTGAATCAGTACTTCTGGTTAAGGTCTGGTATTTTTCATTTCTAACAAATTCCCAGATAATGCTGATGCTACTCTTCTGGGGGCTACATTTTGATAACTACGGCTTCTGGGGATAGTGACCATGTAACAGAGTTAATAAAAATGTTTATTTTTTGGTTTGAACTGAAGTATCTCTCAATAAATTTGTACACAGAAATTTTTTGAAACTGTATATGATAGCTTCTCACTGACCAAGAAAATAAATGCTTCAAATGAAAAACGTATTAAGGTAATAACACACAAATTTGAACATTTTGAGGACTGGCATACTTTTATGTTGAAACTTCCTTGTATGAGCTAATAGACATGAATCTAAATTCCAAGTGGCAGGGGCAAACCCATCTCTTACTAGAGTTGAAAGTTGAAATTACATATCTATTATTCATTATATTAAAATCACTGAGGTGTAAAATTATAGGTGCAATGTCAGGCACTATGTACTATTGCTTTATTCAGAAAAGTCAAAATCTTTTAAGTATAACTATATTTTTGATAATAACATTTTTCGTGTCTTAGTTATGTTCAAGGAATAAACTCATCAATAATTTGGAAAGTGGTTGAATAATTTGTTGGGAATATAAGAAATATTCTACCAAAATGCTTTTGGGGAAGTTTTTCAGCAGTCATAAAGACAAAAGAACCTATAGTGTGACATATGGAAGATCTTTTATAGTCCATCCTCTCTGGTTAAAAAAAATCAGTGTCATTTAGTGGAATACAAATTAAGGTTCAAGAAGCAGATTCCATTTCCAAACCCTTTATTTAAATGGTATATTCCTTACTCTCCTTCTTTCATGGTGTATTATATTGCTGTAAGTTAGCATCAATGATTGCCTTATCCTTTGTACAGAAGCATGGTACAATCCTTCTCTGGCTTCAGATGGGTTTTCATATATTTTCAGAGAGAAAACAAAACTATTCTCCAAACCTCTCCCTGAGTCAGAGCCATCCATGAACAAAGAGGAATGTTACCTATTTAAGAATGAGAGAGAAGGGGCGTGAGGTAGAAAAAATATTTCATTTTTTTCTATTAAACAATACATTTCTAGAGCCATTGTCTGTACTAAATACGAGTGCTACATTCCAAAGAAAAGTTTGACCTCCCCAGTATCCAAACATGTATTTGTCTTTCCTGAGTTTATTCAATTTTGATTATGTCGCAATTAACTTGACAATTTACTAAGTCCAAAGCCTTAAAAATGAATCGAGAAAATACAAAGTAGGAGGGCAAGATACAGAAAACTACATTTTGTTCTAAAGAAATGGAAATTCTGTTCCCAAAGAGAGGGAAGAATAGACCTGAATGCTGGTATGAAGAGATCTACTCCTTCTATGTTTGTTTATCTGTGAGGGCGTGGTTGTTTAGCTGCTACCTTGAATCTGGGCCGGAAGATATATTAATATCCAAGATAATTTTGATAGAATGCTGTCACTCATTTTAACACATGCATCTATTTTTCTTTATGGAGTATTCATGTGTCTGGATACATAAAACCATTGGAATTTCAGAATCCCCAAGATGAGTCCTTAGCAAACTTGTTAGAAGGAATGTTGAGGAAAATAATATCAGATGTTATAAAGAAACTCAATGGTATTCTCTCCTTCTAGATATTCTGTATAACAATGAAAAGCAATTTGCATATGCTAGAGTCTGTTTCTTTAGTGGTGATTCACTTCAGTGGAGTTGTCATATTAACTTGGTCCTCCTCTGAGAGTCCTTCCCCTCAGCTGACAACATTAGCGTTTCCATTCTGAGTATGTCAATTTCATCAGTTCAGTTTCAGCTTGTGGTCCCAGGTATGCATAACACCCAGGTGCCAAAAGTTGGGGAAGATTCTAGTGAAGCTTAAAAACTGCAACCCAGTGGAGACTAGAATGACTAATCTTAGTGCTACTTAATCAGAATTAGTTTTCTACAGGTGACAAACCACATTCCAGTAGATGTCAGAGGATTGGTGACTGTTTTCAAATGCCTCACATAATTATCCTTTTAAATTCATTTCTAAAGATGTGCTTATATGCAATAAAAACGTAAGTTTTACAGTTTAAAACTAAGCTAACTCCCTTATTAAATCCTTCATCTTCCATCTCCTATTGTCTGAAGAAACAACCAACAAGCCTAGTACATTCATTAAAGCAGCCTCTTTTTAAAGTGTTTTGAGAATGTGTATGCCAAGAAAGATTTAGAAAAAAATATATACCAATAGCACAACCTCTCCCACACAGGAATAAATAGGTCCGATTGCTAATTGCTGCAGAAAGTATTGATACAATGTATAATTTCAAATGCTTATTCTAGCACTGAAAAATCTATATATATTTCCATTAGAAAACAGGGACTTTTATTGAGCCAATTCCCCCATGACAAATCTCAAGCTTGCAAACCAAGACTCTCGGCAACTAGCCATGTGTCTTTCTTCCTCCGTCAGAGAAAGGACAGGCTTCAGAAATTGTACTAGTTTTCCTTCTTCTTTGGAATTATAAGAGCTTGGCCATATTATTACAAAAAGATAATTTTCACAAGTAACAGCAATGAAGAACATTGAAGCACGGAATGTACAAGATACTCTTTTTTTCTGTCCTGAAATATTATGCATATTCTACTTCATAATAATTCTATTGGAGGGTAGAAATTGAATTTCTCAGGACCTCAAATGAAGAAAAGGTGTCATAATTTGTTATCATTATTGTCTCAATTGTCTCGGTTTTAAGTATAGATAATCAGAACATATTACCTCCTCAAAGAACCAACCAGGCTGTGTGTCTGGATCTTAATAATAGAAAACACGTTTGCCCACCAAAATGCAGGGATGGGATGAGATATGCAGTGTTTGTGTCTGTGTGTCTGTGTGTGTGTGCACACACATTGGGTGATAGGGGTCCTCTCCTATTTAGACTTCAGAAATAAATGAAAGAAAGAAGTCTGCATTGTGGTAGAAGCTGAGAAGACAGGAAAAATGATATTTAATTATTGCTTAACATAATTTCAAGATATTTAACAGTATCTTGAAAATTTAAAAAAAAATGAAACCTATTTTTCATAGGTTTCTTTGTTTGAGTTTTGATTCTTACACTCATTCTTTTACATAAAAACTAATTAATGAATTTAGGATCTAAAAAGAAATAAATATTACTGTTGCTAGCTCATGTTTTGTAACAAATGACTGCAAAAGAATAGCTTATGATATAAATCATTTATTTTGCCCAATTCTAGGGAATGAGTGGCTTAGCAGTTCTTGCTCTGGTTCTGGCGTAGGGTCATCCTGAAGCTTCTTCACTTGCATGTCTGGTACCTGGATTAGTAAGTTTTCAACAGGGAGCAACTAGGCCTCATCCACCATCTTTCTCTCTATGTGGACTTTACATAAGGTGGCTTCATGGTTCCTGGACTTCTTCCATAGTAATTGACGGCTCTGAGAGACAGTGTTCAAAGGCTGACCAGGAAAACCTACATGGTCTTTGCTAACATAGTCTCAGAAACCATGCAGTGTCATTTCTCTCACATTCTATTCATCTTGGTGGTCCCAAAGACTAGCCTGTAGCGGGGACACTGACTTTTGATAGGGGATGTTTATAAGAATTTACAGATATGTTTTGAAAACAACTGTGGTAGTTCCCTCTAACTCCTGGCTAGAATTATTCAGAACATCTAATTAAATATAACTGTAACCTGATAACCCAAACACAGTCAATTAGAATTCCCAAGCACTTGAGCTTAGATTTTTTCTTACACTACTAAAATGTAAAAAAATTCACGTCTATATTTTCATTGTTGTTAATTATGTCATGCTCTAAATTACTTTTCAGTTGAGTATTGTCTATATAGGCCATATGAAACAACTAGTTAAGATTTTTTTAATTGCTTAATGTACAGACCTGGGTAATTGAGACTTTGAGACTTAATTTTTTACATTAAGATTATAGCTAACACATTTGTCCGATTCTTTTCCAAGCACTTTAATTCATTGTATTTTTCCCCAATCACTGTTAAATAGTTGTTATTATCCTCAGGTTACAAATAAGAAAACTGAGGCCCAGAAAGGGTAAATGCCTGTCAAAGATCACACATTTAGTAAATGGAGGAGCTGAGATTCAAAACCAAGCAGAGGGCTCTAGTGACCATAATTGTCACCTCATAGTCAGTAAAATCAGCTCCTTTATAGGCCAGAATGCAATTCGTTCTCAACTATAAAGTAACATGAAAATTAAATATATTCCTATGATAATGAAAAGTAATAGCTTAGACCTGGGGATTTCTACGAGATCTCCAGGTGTCACAGATATGTGTTCACTTTGTTCAGGATTATTTAGCTTGTGCTACAGACAGATGGCAGGCCCCTCTGTCAATCCCTTTATGTATGTATGTATAAATGTATGTATCTGTCTGTCTATCCATGTAGAGATTGAGCTCTCCAAGAAGAAGACTCTGAGACAGAGTTTAGGGTATATAAAGTTTATTAGGGCCGGGCGCAGCGGCTCACGCCTTTAATCCCAGCAATTTGGGAGGCCGAGGTGGGAGGATCACTTGAGGTCAGGAGTTCAAGAACAGCATGGCCAATATGGTGAAACACCATCTCTACTAAAAATACAAAAATTAGCTGGGTGTAGTGGCACACGCCTGTAATCCCAGCTACTCGGGAGTCTGAGGCAGGAGAATCACTTTTACTCGGGAGACTTGAGGTTGCAGTGAGCTGACGTGCCACTGCACTCCAGCCTGGGCAACAATAGCGAAACTCCGTCTCAAAAAAAGAGAGAGAGTTTATTAGGAAGTACTGTAAGGATTTACAACTATAGGGCAATACAAAAGCAGAACTGATCAACAGAAGAAGGTGTATTCTGAGACAGTCATAGCAAAAATGCCGGCTAACTCCAGAGGAAACTCTGAAGCTAGGATGCTGCTTTACTATACTGGGTTATGGCAAAGGCATCAGGTTTTATAACCCTGTATCAACTAGCTGTTGGATGCAGGTTACCCTCAAAGAGAAGGCATGGCCATAGGCAAGGCAACTTTCTTCAGCTAAGGGCACTGACAGGACAGGACAAGTATGATAGTCTTCATATGTCAGTCACACTCCCAGCAGCTGATAGAAGAGGCTGTCCAATGCCGAAAGGGAGACACACATGCATGTACACACACAGTATATGTATATTTATTTGCAAATTGCAGATATGTGCTTCTTTGATTTGTAATTTAAATATTTCTAAAGTTAATTTTTGTTTATTTTTAAAATAAGAAATATGTATAGAAGTCCAAATATATTTTATTGCATCTCATTATTTTCTTGTTCTCCCCATTTTTGAAATGTTTCCCGGTAAAAATAATTATTTTCACACAGTTGATTCTCTATTTGTTTGCATATGCTTCTCTTTGATATAAAGAGATTTTGGTTTACAAAGATATTCAAGAATTTCAGGAATTTTCTAAAAACATAAATGAAGAAAATCAAGACACAGGGAACAAAAAAAAATTAAAAAGGGATGAAAACAGTGGCAAAGCTAATATATTCATATTTTTAAAAGGCTATGAGATGCTGTACACCTTCTAGATATGAGGTGCAAATTTGGTGCTGGGCTTCTGAGCAACGGTAATAAAAGAAAATAAGATCCATTACAGGGGCCAATGTCTATGAAATTAAAAATATACCCAATGCTCATGGGAATTGTAAATTTTCCTGGTACTGATACTTTAGAGAAATTTAACCTTTGGCTCTTCATACAGTTTACTTTTTTCAACAAAAATTGATGCTTATATAAAAAGCCCTATACATAATCAAGTAGAGACTTGAATACTTTCAAATTATTGAATATAACTAGAAAGACTACATAGCATAATGAGGGCAGTAGCGTAGTAGCAATCACTGCAGGCTGAAATAATAAAGAGAGAATTCATGTAGGAGGTAGCATTTAAACTAAGCCTTGAAGCATGATTTAGAGAGGTGACAGGCAGTTATTGTTTAGGAAGATATTCCAGCCAAAGAAGCTAACATGCATAAATGTGTGAAAATAAAAGAGAAAAGGCAAATCATATTCATAAAATTAATTACATTATATGCCATTTCTTGATATCTTGGATGCAGCAACTTAAGATTAGTGAGAACTTAAAATGAATATTAAAACATTAGCAAAATAAATCAGTTGAAAACATTGTTTAGGCATAGAATTAGTATGACTAAACTGTTTTTATTTTCATTAAGTTATTTCCAAGCCAAAATGCAGTATTTCAAAATGTAGCAGAAAAACAATTTTAACTTTGATATTTTGAAGACAGTGATCTTTTTAAAATTTGCACCATAAATTGGAAAGGAAGATTAACCATTACATGGTGGCATCATCTAGGCAGTATGGCTTTATAGTTGCAGAGAAGTGGATCACTCATTTACGGAATGGAAATTTTTCCTGATAAAAATATTTTTTTAATTATAATTCAGATTGAAAATTGATTCATAGATGTTTTGTTCAGTTTTACTACAGAGGATTTTTTTTCCTTTTTTGTGCATAACCTTCCATTGATTACTTCAATTTTATTGAAATTTATTTTTAAAAATACCTAATGACTGTCTTTAAAAAATCTGCATTGGTTGATTAAAATAACTGTTAGGAACAAAATAAAGCTACTTCTATTTGTATTGGACATTTTAATAATGATGCAAAATACTATTATTGAAATATATCTACTATATAAAACATTTTTCCTATAGAAATAATGTAGTTATAAGAAGTTCAAAAATTAAGTTATTAGAATTTTACTCTACAACTGCTAGATAGATTATAATTTGAAAAATAATAGAATGGAAATTGTAATAAAATATGTTTCCACCCCACAAATACTGAAGTAAGATGTTATAACTTTGGGGCAGATATTGACTAAGCAAAGTGACATTTGTAGATATATATAGTAACTTGCATGTAAAAGCCAGTATTTAGTGCCCTGCAGGAGTGAACATGCACAGTTAATGGAATTCCTTTCAACAATGTTAATTACAGAAAACGTTTACATTGTCCTGCAATTAAGTAGTATGTCATGAAATATACAGATGTTTTTCTTTTTTGATCTTGAGTATAATGTGGATTACTCTGCAACCAATTTGAACTCCGTACTACTTCTAAAACAAATAACTGTTACTGTAAATCTAATTCTAAATCCTTTAAGAACTAAAATACATATCTTTAGAGCAGATTTCTTGTAGATAAGATAGATATTTCCCACTGCAAATGCCAGTAAACTTCCTAAAAATTATCTTAATACATTGTTCTCAGTAAAATAGGTTGTCATAGAAGCCACCAAAATCTTTTTTTTTTTTATGCAGTCACTCACTATGATGTTCCCTGCTTGCATTCACTTTACCTCTCAACTATTCTTGTTCAAGCACCCTTTTCCCCTGCAATTATATTAAAACCCAGGTTCTAGACAAATGATCCTCCCTGCCAACATAACCCTCTGAAATCACAGTCCTTATCCTTTTTGTCACAGCTCCTCACAAAAGGAGGAATACGTGCCTGGAATTGTGCTAAATACAATTCTCTTCTTGTTACAGTTTAAAATAGTCCAGAATAAACGTTCTGATTTCTAATATTATAGCCTTGTAAACATTATTGTTAATTATATTGGATGAACACACGAAAGTGTCCATTGAATTATCAGGTGAATATTCAGTGTTCCTTTATTTATGAAGTTAAATATTTACTTATAGTAAACTATGATTGGTGTAAAACATAAAATTTTTATTGTCTTTATTATAAAGTTCAGTGGATTTTACTCTATAAATGCACATTTTTTCCAAAAATTGGAATATAACAATATAAGGTACATTAAATCCATAATGCTTACGTTTTAAAAAGTCATGCCCTCTTCTGAAAACAGAAAGTTTCTGTTCCCTCTATTTGTATTTTTAAAATATGCTATTTTGCTTTCCTAATATAAATCATATTCTAGCATATGCATATCTCCTCATCATCAGCCCCTCTTATGTTCTAAGTCCCCCAGTCAAGTATGGACTGCAGAATAAATCGAAAGTTGTATGTGCATCTTTCTTCCATATTCCATTTTATAATGTACAAACCACCTGTAAACATGTTATTTCATTTGTTCTGAAGCAATAATCTATGTCCCCAGGGAATTAAGTGGCACTTGCCTAAAGTGACAAAAGGCAAATAGTGAGGTCAGAATTCCAATTCCTAAAGTTGTTCACTTTCCATCATACCTTTTATGTTTACTGTTTGCAAAGGCTTTCTGGCTCTCTCAGTGCAGTATGCAAAACATCTATCATAGTATGGAACCAACAAATACCTCTGGTTGCTTCTCTTTTTTAGTTTAAAGTTCAGGAATGCAGGGTTTTTAAGAATTTCAGTGGAAGTTGTCTATAATCATGCATTATGCCAGTAATGTATTTGTGAGTACATTAAATATGCATAACATAATTGGATATTTTTGTAGGTTTTCCCATCTAGTCAGATAATGTAATTTATAAAGTATTCCCCGTGTTTATTTGTTGATTTTTTAAAAAATCCCCATAGTCTCAAATTTATATTGTACGTTTTACCAGCCTACAAAGTCATTTAATTTTACCTCAACATTTACCTTTTCAGATAATAATGCAACACACAATGGTATCAGCATCTACATTTGAATATCGGATCTCAGTTTACTGTTAAAACCCAGCATCACTTCAATCAGGTAACACTGAAAAGTTCACAGAATTGAGCCACTAGCCAGATATGATAATTGCTATTCCTTTACTATGCTACTTTACAATAGGATCTTTATCCAGGTAGCTAATTTGGTTATGCCAACAACTACAATAAGTTCTTTTCCATGTAGTATAGTGGTAATGGTAAGCTCGAACTTAAGGTAATAGAGTCTTCAAATTTTGCCTCCCCAGATGTTTATACTGACATTATTTTTTTTTTCACAAGAAAATATGTATATTGAAGAAAACAACTTTAAAGAGCAGTATTTCATTTTCATAACTCTAACAACATTAACAGGTCAGGTTTTGAGAGTTGCTGCAGGCTGCTTTAACTATTGTCAAACTCTTTGACATTAACGTATTTTGCTTTACGTTATTTGGCATGTAAGGATAATGGCTCCAAATGCATTTCCACTTCTTAGTGAAAACATACACAGTTCTCTGCTATTTCGAAATAAAAATGTTAGGAATAATTGTATTTTTTACCATGATGGCTGTTTCACTAAATTTTTCACAATTCACTACTTCCACACGCTGATCTAATTTCTTACAGAAAATAATTTTGTAATTATCACATGAGTATCGCATGAGCCTTTGACCAAACAAGGAAGAATACTCTCAATTATGCTATTTCAACATTTCCTCAATATTTTACCAGCACATTTTAATGTATATTCGGTTAAAAGAGTCAGAGCAAGCTCATTTCCTGGTATATAATTCTCATACACAAAGGTATACATTGGTTAAAGGCATTAAGAAACACATTGACTAGATTCTCCAGCCCCTCTAATAATTGGTAAATTAAGGAGAATACATGTGTGAGGCCCAAATGCAGAAGTCAGCTAAGAAAATCTAAAGAGGAGCTTGTATTTCTAAAGATTATACATGGTCTTTACTTGCCCTTGTGGCCTACATCAGTAAATTTGCACATAATCTTGTTTCCTAGTAGCTGCCCCCACAGCAAAGAAAAAAATCACACAGGGTAAGTTTCCCCCAGAGACACATAGAAGCCAATAATCCTGCTAACATTTGCTCCTGTATAAAAGGCCAAGCCTGCACTCTAGTCAGGTAGCTACCTAACATTTCCCTGCTGTATTTCCACAATGAGGAAACAGGATACATGTTTCCACTCACAGGACTGGAGGAAGCAGTTGTAAGAAATGTGGTATCCAAATGGAGAAGAAAAGCAGTATTATAGTCCATCATTACGATAAGATATTCTAGTAAAATCAAACTACTCTCTATAAATATGCAAGAAAAAAAAAGGCAGTCTTTGTATAATAAGAGGTGGGGTGGAAATTTTCCTTTTGCCTAAATCATGAAAACTGCATCAAAGAGATGCGAAGTACCTGCTTTCCAATAAAACATTGAAACAGTGGAGACTTAGAGAGGAGTCAATGCTGCAGTTTAAGCCCAAGACCATCAGGCTAAAGATCCAGGAAAATTCAGTGTTTCAGTTCAAATCTGAAGGTCATCTGTTGCAGTACTCCCTCTTGCTGAATGTTAGTCTTTTGTTCTGTTCAGGCCTTCAACTGATTGGATGAGGCCCACCTACATTATAGAAATAATCTGCTGTACTCAAATTCGACTAATTTAAATGTTAGTCTCACTCGAACACACCCTCACAGAAACATTCAGAATAATGTCTGACCATCTATCTGGGAGCCATGACCCAGCCAAATTGACATACAAAATTAATAATCACAATATCTTACCAAGATGTGACTCCTGGTGACTTTTCCTCTTTTAAATATCAAGTGGAGGAGGCAGTGACATCAATGATGATGACTTGATATGAATGTCTGAATTTTCTGTCAGTCATGGGAAACTAAAAGTAGTTCTATGTGAGCCACTTTGCTGGCACCGCCCTGTGAAGTTGTCCTGCTAGGTAAAATCCACTGCCACACGCAGAGGGCTAGACTGCCAAGGATGCCTGAGTCAGCTTTTGCAAATCAGGGAACTATATATACAGTGAGGAGAACTTACTCATGTGCCCAGTTCATTAGAACACTTACCACACAGAGGATATCTGTGGTGGCCAAAAAAGCTGTTGCAATTAACCAACAAAGAAATCTACAAAACTGGTTAATAAAGAGGCATTTGTAATTTTTCCTCTCCTATCAATGTGCCCTAGCACACACTGCAGGACACCGAATTTACAGAAAACAAATAGAGGAGGTGTCTCAATAACAGACATGTCTCTTTCCTTCTTTCTTTCACCTATGACTGTGGAGGGATGAGGAACAAAAATTTCAGATAACAAAGGAAGGATAAAAACTTTGAACTGAAGATGGGGTTGAAATTTAAAACTACATTGATTTGTTCTAATTGAAAGTGATAGCAAGTTTTAAAATCTGCTGAATATATTTTCAGGGATAATAAAATATATTGCAGGATATGGCTAAAAGGAATGACTAGAGTAGAACATAATATCATGTTTATACCTTACTAATTTGGACCCATTAATAAACATATGTACTTATGGGTAGAGAGGCAGTGCTATGTTAGCTACCTGTGGTAGCCGAAGCCCCCCACCCCAGCAGGCATTTCATCCCTCTTATTCTGGAGACAGCAATCTGTTTCTTTGGAGAATTTCTCTAAATCCAAATGATCCTTCTGAAACTATCAATCATAGTGTCGCTCATCTCAGCCACACACCCGAGCATTTGGCCTAGGTTATGTCAATCATTGTTCCACTGGATCATACACAGCAAATAGCAGAGAGGGAGATATATGACCTGAGCCTGAGCTACTAGAATCCTACCTTGAACTTTTACAAATAAATTTTGAAGGGTGTATCAGGGTCTACTCAAAAGAAAGAAACTGTGCCAGTTATTGAACAGGATTATTTTATATAAATATATTGTTAACAAAGAAACTGGAAGGATCAAAAGAGAGCTGTAAGGTATTATGGAGGTAGCAACTGTAGAAAGTAGCTATCATCCTTATAGCTAAAGGAACAAAGGGAAGAGGCTAGAATAATTAAAATGTAGAAACTTAGAGGATGGGTCCCAAGAGTTGAAACATGGACTACAGACAGTCCTCTACTTGCCTTGGATTTTCTTACAACTTTTCAACTTTACTATGGGTTTATTGAACTATTAAAATGCATTTTTGACTTAACGATATTTTCAACTTACCATGTGTTTGTAAGGATACAACCTCATTGTATGTTGAGAAGCATCTGTACTGAAGAAGAGGAGCTGCTTTGCTGGTGTTGGTATCTCTGAGTTTGGAGGAGCAGTCTTTGGGTCTGGGACCCAGACCTATAAAGAGCGGACACAGGCAGGTGGTGTTGGTATCTCTGAGAGGCAAGTAATGAGGCTCAGTATGTGAGTGTGGAGGAAACTGTAAACTGAATTCAGCTGCTGCTGTGGGAAAGCCCTGCTACTGCTGGGAATTGTTGTTGGGGTAATGCCCATAGGAACAGGAAGCAGTCTAGAAGTACACAGGGAACAAACAGAAAAGAACAAGTCTTCCTTCTTCCTTTTCCAGCCTTGCTCTCTCCCTCGAGTGCCCAGGATTGGCAGAGCTTCACAGGGAGCCAGTTGAGAAAGCAAAAACGTAGCTTGTAGAATCTCAGCACCAGAATTGCAAAGCTGAATGAAGAAGGGTGGGTTCAAGCTGCTGAGAGACAAGAACTATAGAACTGGTGTGGAGACATATGCTTCCTTTTAGATTATGAGATGAGATGAATCTATGTATTAAAAAAAGCTATTTCTTAGCATGTCTCAATTAGTCATATCAAGAGAGGGGCAGGCTCATACCAGCCACTTAGTGCCAGAGGCTCTTGTTGACCAGTAATCTCCAATTTTTAATATAATCGACTAGATGTGTGTGACTCTCTTTCCTTATAAATATGTAGAGTGGGGCCGGG
>NW_012098432.1:2181259-2187332 GCF_000951045.1 Mandrillus leucophaeus | reverse complement strand
AGAGAGAGAGAGAGAGAGAGAGAGAGAGAGTGACTCCGGAGGATGTGACCTTTCTACCAGAGTCTATCTTTACCATCAGATATACTTGGCCTAAGCACAATTCTCTGTGGAATAATGGGAGTTCGGGGAATTGGGTATGCTTCATTTATATTTTTTTCCAAAAAACTCTATTTTAAATGTATACTATATGACATTAGCAAAGTATGTGCCAGTGTAATCTCTATAGGACAGTTAAAAGCTGTACAGGCATATGCCCAGGATATTGGCAGTCATATCCTGCTACATTAAGGAAGCTCATCTACAGTAAGAGTCTAAAGGAGGAAAGCAAGGAGAAAGATTATTGACCGAATGCTGTATCCTCCCAAATGTATATGTTGAAACCCTATACTCCAATGTGATGGCATTGGGAAATGGGGCCTTTGAGAGGTAATCAGGTTTAGATGAGGTCATGAGAATAAAGCTGCCATAATGTTAGCATTCTTATAAGCTTCCTCTCTCCATCATGTGAGGATACAGTAAGAAGTTGACCATCTGAAAACTAGGAAGAGGGCCCTATTCAGACACTGAGTCAGCTGGCATCTTGATCTTGGACTTCTTAGCCTTCAGAACTGTAAGAGATAAATGTATGTTTTTAAGCCACCTAGTGCATGTTATTTTGTTATAGCAACCGGAGTTAAGACCAGAGGCAAAAGTATAAAGAAGAAATAATGGCAAAGAAAAAAGGTCTTAAAAACCTAATTTGACTATTGTCTGTGACCTGCATACAAGACAGTTCTTTACTGAACTCCATGTGTGATGTGAGCCTATACATACCTTTATTTGCTAAATTAGTTTGAGTGGATGATTGTAAATAATCTTGAGTAATACATGGGATTTAAAGCTTAGGACACGTTTTTATAAAGGTACTTCCAAAAAAATAATGATGCAATTTGTAAAATGATTTACCGAACAAATGATGATGAATCTCAGATATTCTTTTTTCTAACCATATGGCTTATTGGACAATAAATGAAGATCAAGGACACAATAATCCTTCATTTTACGTAGCCATGTTCTATGTTATAACAACAGCCCAAAGTGGCAATAGATTTAATTACTGGATTTGAAGGCAGACACTGAGTGACAAACCACTTCAACTTCATTAAACATTTAAAACAGCAATTTTCATAGATAAATTGCCATGGAATAGGACAAACTTTTATTTAATGAACTGAGCTTTATATTCAGTGGTGAAACTCACAAAACTTGGAATCTGTCCAATTCCTGAATTTCCACTATGCCAGTTCTACTCAGGGAGCAAAGCATTACTGTTTGGAAGGAAGAAAAAAAAATTGATTGAGCAGAGCCAGGGACCAAGTCTTCAGAAGTTCACATTCACTTTCCAGCCTTTCAGAAAATAGTCTAGAAATCATGCCTTGTCTAGTTGAAAGTGAATGCTCCTCTGAAAGAAATACAAACTGTGCACTGTCATGTACTGCCCATCCAGATCTTACATGCATGAGGTGAGGCTCATGATATTGCTCAAGTAACTGCAAATGGTGCCCTAAAATAACCAACACATCAGCTGGTACTTCTTCTTCTTTCAGATAATGGCTTCTTCTAACTTGAGTTGCATTTCCAGAAAAATCACACATCAGTTCAACAATCCCCCTTGTAACTAACTGTAGACAACCATCTGAGATTTCCTGGGGAAATATGTAAATTATTACCCATATAAATTTTTGCCAATTGTTACCAATATCCTCAACTTCAACTAAGTTCTAAAAACCACATAGATTTTTAAGAATGTTTCCATAGTAATTTGCGTTGCCATTTTCCACAATTTACAATTTCAAACCTTCATGTGCCCCAAATTTCCAACGTCCTCCATTGCTGTAAATCTCAGCTATTGGGTTGCCTCATACTTTAGGAAAAAATAGAAGCAACAAAACAGGAACTGGTCGATCTTGCCAAAAGCAAATACATCAGTGTATTGCAGCTACAACTATCTTCTCTTATTTCCATTTCCATTATAATGATGAATTTATCTCTTTCTTAACAATAGCTGTTTCTCCATAAGCACTGAAAGGCATGATTACATACCACCTTTCTTACAAAATTAAACAAACGACAAATGCATAACAGCAAAAAACTTAAAAAGAAACCTTAAAAGCAATAACCTTCTTCAATTATGTTCCTATATATCTACTTCATTTATTCTGGAGACAAACATCTAAATAGAATTCTTTAAATGCATTATGTAATTTTGTGTGATTTCTTACCTGCCATGTAATCAACTTTCCAATGTTTCAAATTGTTTTTCTTAGAAATAAAACTTTAAAGCCCAAATTGAAAGCCATTTGTATACTTTTCCCAATTTCGTTCTTTCTCCACCATTCTCAGAGGCATCAATTATCCTGATATTTTTGTGAATTATTTCCTGCTCATAATTGTTATATTTGTACTACATACCCACTGTATACACAAGCATATGATTTTTCATTTTTATATTATACATTTTCTTCATGTATTATATATTACACATAATATAATTTAACTCTCACTATATGAGTATATAGGTATATATATTCATGTTTATATATGTATATATCTCTCACTATATGAGTATCTATATATATTAGTTTTATCCATGTTGGGGAGCCCCAGGACTACTCAGATTACATTGATTCCATACATCTTCTCAGCTGGAATCATGACTTTTAAGTACTTCATATATTCTAAAAATTCACAAATTTACCTTTCATGTCTGACATTTCCCTGAATTCAACAACAGTGTACACAATTGCCTGCTTGACATCTCCCTTTGGATGTGCAATAAGTTTCTCAAACTCAAATGCAATTCTGAAGTTCCAATGACCCTTTAAATTTCCTCTCTTCTCTATTTCCTATCTTTGTAAATGGTAATTCCATTCTTTCATTAATTCAAGTCAAACATCTTAGAATCTTGGTGGTAGTTTTCCCTGAGTACTTTCTTGCTTTTTATTAATTACACTCACTTTCAATAGACCCCATAGGGGTCTCCCAGATCTCATGACATAATTTTCTATCTGTTTTCTCCACTTCCATTAATGCCCAGTTGCAAACCTTTTATCAACAAAGTCATCTTTTAAAAATATGTTCAATCATGCCACTTCCCTGCTTCTCACTACATCTGGGCCCTGCCTCTCCAGCCTTTCTATGACCTTCTCTCTGCTCAAGTCACAACGGCTTCTTCCTTCATTCTCCAGACACAGGGACTTGACACAGATTTCCAGAGCAAGAATAACTGCTCTTCCCTGCACCACCACTTGATTCTAGGAATTCTAATTGTCTGTCTTCATATATCAGCTTAAACACTTAATTGATATTACCTGAAATCTACTGATGAGTTTCTGACCCATATTTTTCCTTTACTCTGCTCTTTGAAGATAATTCTTATTATTTTTTTTTGACAGAGGCTCGCTCTTTTGCCAGGCTGGAGTGCAGTGGCACAATCTCGGCTCACTGCAACCTCTGTCTCCTAGGTTCCAGCCATTCTCCTGCCTCAGCCTCCCGAGTAGCTGGGACTATAGGCACACGCCACCACGCCCAGCTATTTTTTTTTTTTTTTTAAGTAGAGACAGAGTTTCATCATGTTGGCCAAGATGGTCTCAATCTCTTGACCTTGTGATCCACCTGCCTTGACTTCCCAAAGTGCTGGGATTACAGGTCTGACCCCATAATTGTCTTAAATTATGTTGTCTGTCATTTCTATTTCTTAAGCTTCCCACTTTTAGTTTTGTTTACTTTTGATTTAAGTCAATCTATTATTAAGATGCATCGTATAGTTTGTAGCTATCTCTCATTCATTTTAAATTCGGGTAATATTTCAGCATGCCAATTTATAACAGTTTACTTGTATTTTTTTTAAGATAAGTTTTAGAGTTGTTTCCAGATTTTTGTTCTTGCAAACAATGAAGATACATACAAAGATGTTTCAGTCTACACGTGTGTAGACAAAATTTTGGCTTTTGTAATTTACTCCTTGGAGATACTTTCATAAATATATTACATGGCTAAAGGGCTTTGCAGATGTAATTAAGGTTACCAATCAAATGACCTTAAACTGGAAAGATTATGCTATGTGGACGGGCTATGTGGACTATGTGGATGGGTTTAATATAATCAGAAGCATCCTCAGAAGCAGAGATTTTTCTCATTCTGATAGCAGAAGAGGAAGTCAGAGATTTGAAGCACAAGAAAAATTCAGTTTGTACTTGTTGGCTTAAAGATGAAGTGGCAAGAAAACAGGGACTTTAGTCATACAACTTCAAGTAATTGGATTCTGAGAACAACCTGAATGAAATTGGAAGTGGAGTCTTAACTAGAGCCTCCAGATAAAAGGCAAGGATAGCAAATAATTTAATTTTGGTCCTGGGAGGACCTCAGCAGAGGACCCAGCTGAGCCACCTTGTACCTGGACCTCTGACTCACCAACCTGTGATATAATAAATGAGAGTTTTAAGTCACTAAATTTGTAGTAATATGTTTAAAAAGCAATAGAAAACTAATACAACACGTCTAAGTGTTTCTCTTGAAGTGTAGTGGCTCTTTGGGTCCAGAGGGTACATCTGTGATCTTCACTAGTGAATTTCCAGTTTCCAGCATATCTCCTGCTTCCGTTTGAACATTTCATATGTACTCGTGGACTAAATGAGTGAACACAAAACTGAAGTTTATAAATATTTAAAACTATAGAGCAGAATTGGGTATGAAATAGGAGGACAAATAAGATTAAAATAATTTTAAAAACTTGATTGCATTACAATAAGAAATGGATAGCTAATATTTTTTAAAATATAACATATCAAATAATAACTGTAAGTTATGTATTATCTTCAGTGCCAACTTTATACATACAAACTTGATGGCAAGACCAGGTTTATTACAATTCAAAACATTTTTCACAAGGAAATGATATTATAAGGGGACAATGAATTCTCAATATCACTTAAAAGCACCAAATTAACACATAGCTTAATTATGTCTATAAACAATAGACGAGAGAAGTAACGATCAAGTCATAATCATAGCAAAAGAGAAATAATGACAAATCATAATAGTAGTAAAACCACATATCAGCAAATGGCAGAAGTATGGTTGGAAAGTAAAGTTGAAAAAAAGATAAGCAGTTATTTTGATACAAGTGGAAATGATGGTAGCTTCATATGGCAAAATGCTACCATAAAATAATAGACTTGTCACAATATGTTTTGTGGTTTAGATGAAGTGGCCAAGAGGCTAGAATCGAGGGCACCAATAAGGCCTTTGTATTTCATTCAACCATCGTTGAAATAAGAGTAAATCTCACTTGTGACAGTTCCAATAGATACACCTCAATGATTATTTGCCTAGTGCTTAATGATTAATTAGATTAAAACAATGAAAGAAGAGAGATGTTAAGGTTTTTATGAACATTCATTAGGCAGTGAGGGTATGTTGAAGACTTGGAAACTTCTTCATCTTAAAGTTATAATTAAAGAAAAAAAACCAGGTCATTCCCTATTCTGTTCCTTACGAAGTAATCTACACAGCTTGATTTTGTGCAAGAATAGTTTCACTGATTGTCTAAACGTATCTTTAGAATTTTCCCATTATCTCCTCATTTTATAGTCTGCAAAATTTTCATCTGTTCTACGTCCTTGCAGATCAGGTTCATTTTTTTTGTAGTGAGTATAATTTTCTATGCTAATATACAATTATTTTGACAAATTGATCATACACCATTCTTTTTGTCTTCCTTTGGTTAGGCAGTCCATATTTCAATTTAGAGGTGGCTGAGTAGTTTTTGTTGACAAGACCACACTTCTTGCTACATGAACAATGGAGGCAGGATCTAAATCCAAATTTCCTTAAGGCTTCTTTATTTGGTTAAGCTAACACTGAATCGTTGGCTAAGCTATAATTGAGCTAAGACTTAACTACTTGATTATTTTGTTTCAGCATGCTTTGTAGTACTATAAAAATGCTTTATTTATTTTCTCTTTCCCTGCTTTATATATTCTATTTTGCATATAAGGTTTTATTTTGCTAACCACCTTTTCTGCATCATTAA